>NC_134717.1:44487500-44707500 GCF_049634645.1 Pelodiscus sinensis
GGAGTCAGTGACAGTCACTTATATACAATATGGATAGGAAAGGGGAGCAAGAATGCAGAACACTAAACATTTTAGTGGCTTTACCTCTATAATCAGCCAGAGGCGAATACTGTCAGAATATTTCCTTGGGTTGACATGACAGGCTACACAAATTGAACTCATAGACACATTAAGGAGAAAGAGCAATTTAGGGAGGTAAAACTGAGCATAATTTTGGAGTAACAGCAGAAAACTGAAGGAGTGAAAGTTGAGGCAGAACATCAAGAAAAAACCTTTCAAATGGGGAGATCCATCAGATGAGGGGCTAGCATGCAAGGGAAGGGGAGAAACCTACATTGTTTGAGATATTAAAATTGGATTGGACAAAACACTTGAAAAAGGTATTGTCAGGAATGGCCCTGCCTTGGACTAAATTAGGGGTCTCAAACTTTCCATTTATGGAAACACCATCTCATGAGCTTCCTTCCAAACTGGAGCCCCAGACCTTCTTTACCCACCTCTGCCACCTGCTTACAAGGAACAAGAAATATTAGGACAGCATGCAAGAGAGAAGACAGAAATGAGCTTGCTTTTGTGCGATCAGTGTGGCTACCCGTGTATCCTCACCTGCTAGTTTGTATCTTTTCCATTTATTTATTCTCCCAGGGTTTATATGGCTTCCATTTATTAATAAACATTTTCCCACATTGTCTGTCTTTCTTGTTCCTGCAATATGCAGTTTGGTTCTGCTCTCAAATGCACGTTACCTAAACTATCTTAAGGCAGGGTGGGAACAGTGGGGCAGGTTTTGGTTCTGTTTTTTAAAGATTAGTGCTTAAGGCTACTCACAGGAATGAGTCTGAAGAAGATATTTGGCGGTATCCTCTGGATTTTCCAACAAGGAGAGCTTTATTTTCATATTTGCTTCTGTGTTGGGCAATTACAACAAGCATCATGTAATTTCTATGCCCTGGTCTACACTAGCGAGTTATTTCAAAATAATTCCCCTTATTTCAAAACAACAAGCAGAGCGTCCACACTACCAAGCCCCTTATTTCAAAATAGCAGGCTGGTTATTTTGACATAACAACTCCTGCTTTCTATGGGTGTCAAACATACAATGCCAAATTTCAAAATAAGGCACTATTCTGAAACATTGTGAGGCTTACAGCGATGTGGGAATAGCAAGCCTGTTATATTTCGATACAACGAGTTTGCTTTTAAGATACAGAATAGCTATTTTGAGATACCTCTGGTATCCCAAAATAGCTCCGCGGTGTAGATGTAGCCTAAGAGAAATAACGCTTATTTTGAAATAGGTATTCCAAAATAGCAGTAGTGTGGACACTCCACTGCTGCTATTTCCAAATAAATACTCCTTAGAAACATTCAAAGTAATTACTCCCCAGTGTCTCCTGGGACTCTAAGTTGAGGTAGCACATCCACATTAATGGAATCTGCCTCGGACTAATTTTGAGGCTTTCCTGTAGAGTGGACATGCTATTTTGAAGTAGTTATTTCGGGAGTTATTTCAAAATAATTTCTTAGTGTCGAAATGCCCTGTGGTATCTCTCTGGAGAAGAGTTTATGGACACATGAAAATTTCTTCCTGCAGTAACTGTGCCTTTGATAAAATTTCCTGTGAATTCTTCACTAAGATTCTCTCTTAAATAACTGTGGTATTCACATAGATAAGGTTTCTTCATCATGAGAAGCTTGTTGATGAATTTGAAGACAGTGACACCAACTAACAAACCTTTCCCAACTAGATTCTAATCTCTACATTCAGCTTCTATACATGTTCAAATCAAGTTATCTTTGGTTACCTTTCACTGATGACTGGCATCAGGCTTGGCAAAAAGACTTCCCAAGTCCCCACTTACAATTGTCTCTAACTTTTTGCAAATTCAACTTCTGGGAAATGCCTGATTCTTAAACTGAGTCTGGCAGTTTGTTTTCGGTCTATGGTGAAGAACATTATGAGTCATAGTTTATATAAAGGTTCTATTTATAAAAAGTGGTAAAAGACAATGGACTGGAGTCATTTGTAACATATTGCACTGATGTTCTTGGTATCATCTGTGTTACAGCTGGGTTGTTGGTGGCCAGACCTAGTAGTTCAAATTAGTGTCTGCAGTCAAGACACGAGGGTCAAGACGTTCCCGCTAACATTTTCCATCTCTGGGCAGATCGAATTTTCTTTTGGGTAGGTTGAAATTTCTTACATGCACCACCAATACTGAGTTTGTGATGTGTATGTTGTCCCAGTACAAACAAAAAAACCTAGTTATAAATATATATTTTAAACAGTCCATAGGTGTGGAAGACAATATTAAAACAAAGGATAATTAACAAGAAGCAATGCTTAAGATGTTTATTTAATAGGAAATCAAAGAAAATTAATACTACCCTTGAAGTACAGTATTATTATCCTTTTTAATAGCTCAAGCTAGTAAACACACCAAATTGGGGCATACTCCAAATAGCTAAATAAATAAAAGACATGGTCATTAAGTAACAGCATAAAAAATATGCACAGCTTTAAGATGCTAAGCAAATCTATGAGTCAACTAATAATAATCATGCTCTCCTTGAAAATATTAATAGAATATTTACTGACGGCCAAACAAATTAAACAGGATCCATAGTAAAGTTCTTCCAGTTTTAACAATTTGCCATGTATTAACTAGTATCACAGGATTTTAAAAAAATTATTAAGTGCAGGGTTTGTGATATCTACAAACTAAAAAAAAAAATCTGTTAAAAGAATCCTTTTCTCTCATATTTTAAGCCATTAACACCTATGTAAACCTTGTTTGAAATATAATCATGCAAATGTTATGAGCTAGGCCTTTTGTTCCAGTATTCAAAAGCAGCATGAAAGCTTTTAACCCACCTGAAATTTTGTACCACCCCATACAGCTTGCCCCAGTTCAGGAGAGAGTCCTATGTCTGCAGCCCAACTAGGCTGCTGTGCTGAGACAGACAGTCTGGCTCTTACTGCCTGCAGTCCAGATGGGAGCAAGTTAAGACACCCCAAACAAATACCCCTTCACTTCACTGCACAGACACCAGCACCCACCTACTCCCTCTTTTTCCCCACCTACCCCACACTGTCTGTGCCCTTTCATCCAGTCCAGGAACCTAGAGTAGAGTGCTGGGTTTCCTCACAGGAAGCAAACCCGGCTGTTGTAATCAGATCACTGTAATCACACCTCTCAGCAGGGAGACTGCATGCTCCACACTCCCTTCCCTTCTGGCTCCCTCCCATCCCGGCCAAGTACTTCCTCCCTCCCTCGTCTTTATGTCCCCTTCCCTACCAGCATGCTCATTGTCTGGAGCAGGGAGCTTCTGGGGATGTCCTCTGGGCAAAGTGGGCCCAGGTTTCTCAGGATCGATCTTATAGGAGGCCCAAACTATATCAAGAACATTTTCAACTGCTCCCAAGTATGTTCCCCTCCTTGGGAAAGCTATGGCCCAGTCTTTGCTCCACTTAATGTTAGAATCTTTTGACCTTGTACTGGCACCGTGAGTGTGTGTGTGGGGGGGGGGGGGGGGGAATTCTATAGGGAAATGTGTTCTTGGTGTATAGCTATAAGTGAAACATGAAATATAGGATGGACTCTAAAATGATCAAGAGAGCTATATCTTGAAGGTGACAGGGTTGATTTGTCACCAAATATGATACAAGTCAAGGACCTGATAGTTTAGTTTCTGAGGGTATGTCTACACTACCACCCCTAGTTCGAAGTAGGGTGGTAATGCAGGCAACCGGAGTTGCAAATGAAGCCCGGGATTTGAATTTCCCAGGCTTCATTTGCATAAACCCGGGCGCCGCCATTTTTAAATGTCCGCTAGTGCGGACTCCTTTCACGAGGAGTAACGGTAGTTCGGACTAGGAAGCCTAGTCTGAACTACCTAGTCCGTGCCGCGTGTAGCCGCGCGGCACGGAGTCCGCACCAGCGGACATTTAAAAATGGCGGCGCCCGGCTTTATGCAAATGAAGCCTGGGAAATTCAAATCCTGGGCTTCATTTGCAACTCCGGTTGCCTACATTACCACCCTAGTTCGAACTAGGGTGGTAGTGTAGACATAGCCTGAGAGGGCTGGTTCATGCAGAGGTGTTCTGTTGGAAGCTGTACCTTTTATCCTAATGGAGATGGGGTGCTCCTGTTTTCTGCCTTTGTCCACATGCCTTTTTGAATTACTCTTTCACTTTTTAAGGTGCCTCAACCTTCTCTTGGATATGATGATTGTGTTGTTTTAGGACTGAGGCAGATGGGTTGAATGAATGTGTGGGTAGCAGTGGGCAAAATCAGCTTGCTAGTTGATAGAGACAGGGCTTGTGGATGCATAGTCATTACTGTATGAGAACTCTGCAGAGGGTAACAAAGATTAGTCACAAAATAGCCTGAACCTTGCACTGCTCCATTTTGATTCCTTCTAGGGACAGGATGAAACCCAGGAACTAGATGGAGATCTTATAGAATGTGCACTTCTCAAGTTTAGCATAGGGACCACAGAGCTGTAGTCTCTCCAGGACTGCATGGACCTAAGTGTTGTGTTGTGCCAGATCATCTGAGAAGATCAATATATTATCTAAGTACACTACCACCATCTGGTCCACTAGATCCTGTAGTACATCGCTACTGAAGTGATGGAACATCACTGGGGCATTAGTCTGTTTGAATGACACAACTTCAACGTTCAAATTACCCATAGGCAGGTCTGAAAAGCAGAGATCCAGTTTAAGGACTGTGCAAGCAGAACCCAAATGGTCCAACAACTCCAGAGTTAAGAGTAGAGGGTACCTGATTAAGGACTCAAGTTGGGGGCTGACTCCAAGTTGGGGGCTGAAGTCTTTTTTTTTAATAAAAGGACTGGGATGCTGACTGGTGAAGTCAACTTGTGGACAGATCCTCAGGCCAGGTTCTCTTGGAGATATTCTCGTGACAATGACACTCCAGGCTCCAACATTGCATATATTCACCCAAGTGGTATCTTTGGCACTGGCTGCAGTTCTATGGGGCAATCGTAGTCACAAGGTAGGGGGAGGTTTGCCATATTCTTCTCAAAGTTGTCAGCATCTACTTGGGCAGAAGTTCCATAGTAGTCAAGAGTTGGCTGGTTGGTTGGATATTGGGAGGTCAAAAGCAGGGGACAAATTGGAGAACAGAATTATGAGCAGAGAATCAAGTTCAGAGCAGGTCAATATATCAGAGAGTCAGAGGCAGGAGACAAACCAAAGTTCAGGAGCAACAATTCAGATATCAGGAGGCAAGCTGGGTCTGAATGCCAGGAGATCAAGCAATGGGAACAATTGTGGGGAGCAAGGAGTATGCAGTGTGAAATCCGGAGCAGGATGGATCCCAGTTTGAATGGCTTCCTGTTCCTGCTGCTGCTTAATTAGGATCAGCAGGCCAACCAGCCACTCTGGAACTCTGCCAATCAGATCTCAGGGGCGGAGCCTCACATTGGGACTCCATTAGTCTTTGGTAAGCAGTTGCCAACAGGCTTCCAGGAAAAGGGTTGGAGCGTGGCTGCTGTCATGAACCTTGAGGCCTGGGTTTGAGACCTGACACTGCAACACAAACTCACGTGTGTAACATGCTTATACAAATCTGTGAAATGTCTATTAACCCTTTAGAAACCATATGTAATCAGACCTTTAAAATAAAGTATAATCAAGTTAATGTCTCTGGAAGAGGCTCGTGTGATGTGCTCTGTGAAATCTGTGTTCAAGCCATAGGCCACAACAGAAATACTGTACCACAGCTAGGTAGCTCTAGCAGAAGAGGAGCTATGGGTCTCTGACATCACCATTACAATCCCTCTTCCTATGGATAAATACAGCAAAGCCAGAAATCAGGAGAAGTGGGGTCCTGAAGCCTTTGTGCTCTTCTCTATTCTTGCTCTTTTTGTTCCCCACATTATATCCTTCCTTCCCTCCACCCACCACACGTGCATACACACAGATTTTTTCAAAGGCCCAACAAAATGAAATTTCTTAGGGGAGCCCCTTCTGCCTGGAATTCCCAGTGACTAATAATAGAATCCTGGGCTAGAGCTGTAAATCACAAACATGTCTCTGCATTCCAAAGTTCCCATGCCCATTTTAACTATATACATACATCACCAGGGAAAAATCACTTAATGCTTCCCCTCACAAACTGCTTAAGGGAGGTAAAAGTTTGGCCAAGTACAAAAGGCAAGCCTCTAACTTTACCGATAAAGCACAGCTTATTATAGCCAGAAATTATGTGAACAAATTGCCACATGCCAGAAATAATTTTGTGCTCTCATTACAGAAACCAATTTTCAAAGAAAACTAATCTATTGTATGTCAAAAAGTGATAAACAAAGAACTCAGTTCATATTAGACAAGTGCCTTTTCAACTATGATTCCCAGGGATACAAAAATTTTAAATGAATGATGAAATAAAATCAGATTTGGTGGAATTATGATGAACTCTATTCATATCTATATTAACCCCTTGGCACTGGTAGTCTCTTTCATACCTGGTCTTCAGGAAATCCTGGCATTAAGAGATTAGATATTGCAGATTAACTAATCAATGGTACACCCATGTTGCATTAAACCCCTTGAATCTTTTGGACAAAAGAAACAGAAAGAATAAAGCATACGTGGATTAGTCATGCCTGAGTGTACCAGAAATTAACATTACTACTTTCATTCCTGTTATATTTTCTGTACAAAAAGAAATGTAAACAAACATCCACTCTCCGACTATTTAAAGTATAAAATGGCATATCCTCAGTTGTCATCTGTATTGTTAAGTGTGACAGTGAACATGTACAACCACTTTGTAAAGAACAACATTTTATTTTCCAGAATTCTCACCCTTGACCTTGACAAAGGCTCAATTATTTCTGTTACCAATCCTATAAACCCCACAGGGACATTTATTATTTCTGGCTTAGATATGACAAAATGCAACACCAAGCAAACTTCCACCATTATAAACTTGAAAAAAAATCCATTTTATTAAAGAAATGTGTCAGTATATTTAATGACTAAACTGCACATAAGTGCTTCTACTGTTTTTATTCTCTTTTAGGTACTCACTACAAAAAGAGCATCTCTTGTAATGTTTATTCTCTGAAGATATATCACTGGATTTGGTCTCTTTCAGGAAGTGAAATCCCAAGAGAGGGGATCCTATGCAAATGGTATCTTTGGAGAAAGTCAGCTTTTACAAGCACTGAAAAAAACAATGTTCCAATCTGTGTGTGGGGATGAGAAATGACATCAAATATATTCCATCCTGTGAGATTCTGGGTGTGTATTTCCTAGAAATGGCTGAGGGTTCAGCCCCCCAAATTAGCACATCTGTCAGGATATGCACACATTTATGAAGGCACAGGATCATCACACTGGCCCCTTGGCAGCAGGGCTTCTGCAGCACTATGAAATAAAATAATTTTTCTCTCTAGCTACTACCCCCAGGATCCTTCTTCCAGGTGGGTTCAGTGGCACAGAGGAAGAAGTTAAAGCCAATTGGATTAGCATTAGCATACTCTGCAGTATGTAGGGAGGTTACAGTGTCAACAACTTCCTCAAGCCACACTTCTTCCGAAAATATGAGGGCAATACCCTAAGGGGTTGTTTCAAAAGGATTTGAAGAGGATGTCACTGAGGCAATAGCCCTCAGTTTCTGTGCGCCTCATCCCCTGCTTGAGTATGTCACCCGTGGAAGCTTCACATGACTCTTTCACCCACATCTCAACCTTAGGTATCAATCCTGATCCTCTTGCAATTGATAGGACATCTGCTGTTGACTCAGAGGAATGTCAGGTCCTAAATTTGGGTGCATAGTTTCGAGTATTCAAACAGGCACTGAATCCCTTACAAGTGCAGCTGGGTACCTGAGTGCCCATTTGGGTATGCAAATGCAAGATCTGGACAAACTAGGATGTCCATGTTTGAAACCTGGTCTTTTCATTCTTAGCTAATTTAAACAAGCCATCTTAAAATGCAGTAGCCAAGGTGTGGAGAAGCAGTGTTACCATGTTTTGTGAGCAGGAAAGCTGAAAGCAACATGTATTATTGTGTCTTTCTTTTGCATATTTTCTCGGAAGTTATTCAACTTAAGTTTTGCAAAGCAATTTTCCAAGTTACACTGTAAAACAAATCTGATTTGAAAACTCTTACTTCAGCAGGGTTGGTTTGCAGATGTTATTTGCACCATTTATTTATCAAAAATAACTAGAAAATGTTTTTAAAACATCATTCCAACCTGTACAAATAGAAATGTGACATGCTTGGCATGGCTGTCTGTTTTACTTATACTGTTTTACTGTTTCATATTCTGAGCAAACAGAGAGGCTATTTTCCCCAAGGGTTCAGGAGGGCATACTATTTCATTTCTTCAGAAAATTGTTTCTCAGGATTTCAATCTTTTTAGCGAGATATGACAAAACATAATAGCAAAAACAGCTATTATGCTTTTTATCAGCTCTATTTTTAAAGCATAAATAATAGATCAGTATACATTTAAGTCAGGTGACCAAAACTTATCTAGGAAATCAGATAAACAATTCAGAATACTAAAATGACATCATCCCTTTTTCATATTACACCTTTTAAAATGCCTTCTAAAGACCAATTTGAAAGGATTGTACAGTTCTGGAGATAGTTCATACCCCTTTCAGGTGACATTCAATTTTCTAAGGCTTATAGTTAGCAAGGAAAAAGATTCAAAATTAAATTATCTTCGCAATTTAGTTTAAATATTTTTGTATCTGTCATATTATTCAACCTAAGGCTCTCTTTGGTACCACTCACATTGACTTACACTATTTTGACTCTTGGCATAATTTATAATGGATCTTGTGGAAACTTTAAAATCTTATACGTTTTAAGAGGAGAACAAACCTACCAACAAGTAGATGAGCCTCTTTCTATGATACACCAGATGCACACAGCTTTAGCTGAGTAATTCCCATTAGCATTAATATACTTCTAAATTTCTACTCTCCTATCATTTATGCAGCAATCTGAGAATCAGATCAATTTCATGGTGATTTCACTATTACAGACCTTTGCAATACTTCACTGGGACAGCTTAAAACTTTCATAGGTTTTGAAAGGCAACTGAACAAAAAATATATATTAAAATATCATCACGTTGGAGACAAGCCTTCTAAAGACAATGCGTCTGTACCCGTACTGTAGTATAGAAGACTTCATAGCGCAGCAGTGTCTTACATAACCAAAGGAGTCTTTCACAAATAATACTGTCATAGTAATGCTGAAGCAAATATATATTTTTTCCCCCATGCATAATAAATAAGAACATGTGAAAGAAACTGGCTTGTCCAGTCAATGCTACCAACAGGAGGGTACAAAAAGGGCAGCTTCCCTGAGGCCCAGAGATTTAAAAGAGCCCAGGACTCCTAGATGCCATTGCTGTTACCGTGGCAATGGTCAGAGTCCTGGACCTTTTCAATCATGTCAGAGTGGGCGGGGCAGTTCAGGCACCTTTTAAGGGCTGGCTGGGAGAGATTACTGCAGGCCTGCCCCTTCTGCCTGAGATCCTGTCCCTTCTACTTTGCCCAAGAGCCCTGCAATTCTGTCAGCAGCCCTGTGTCCAGTGTTATGTAACACTCTTGTAAGACCTCCTGTGCCTCAAATAATCTGTAATGTGGTTTATATTTTATTTAGTTATTTATAGGACAAAAGAATTAAAGTTGGACAGAATCTATAAAGAATTCACTCATTTACAGTATGTGAATAACTAAAATGAACTACTGAGTATGGCAAGTATTCCAGCATCAATTGCAATGCAACCATTTCCAAACAGTGAAATGCAGTTGCCTATGCTAAGGATCAAGGATGTGTATTACATTATTCCTTTTTTAAACTAATGTAATCTTAAAATTGACCCTCTCTGAAATAAAATAAATAATCCTCTATAACTCATTATCATGGTGGATTTAATGTACCCTCATTAACATACACATACACACAGTAGCATGGTATTAGACCTTAGAGTTCAGACCTTTGTGGTGCTGGGCATCTTCTGCTATTGTTTCTAACCATTTCTTCTTCTGGTTCTTATTTATTAGCAGGATGCCATGGGGTCTGGACCACAAATACTTTGTGATCAAATTATTCCTTTGAAAATAAGATGTTACCAGTGAAATATAAAATATTTGCTTCAGTCAATGACAGGATTTGCCAAAACTGGGATGGAGGAGGAAAGAGGCAGTTGCTTTGTTTGAATTTAAACAAAATATAAATTGGGGCCCAGACTGTAATAGTGGAACCCAGTTAAGAACTCTAGCTGCTAATATAGCTCCCAATCCTGCATGCTGCTACATAACAGGGGGTCTGGGTGCTGCTATGAGGGTCAAATCAGGACAAACTGCTTAAACCAGGGCTACTTATAGCTCAAAACTGGGGTTCTCCTCTATAAGGCACCAAACCAGTCACAAAGAGCCCTTTGGCTGCCACTCTGGCGAGCCAGAAGTCTCACAAGCAGTACTCTTAGACACTCCAGCTTTACCTGTGCCACACTTTACATAAATGAGAGGTTATGAAAATCAATCTCACCAAATCCGAACAGGTTCTACTGATCCCGAGGATCAGCCACATTCCCAGGTCAATTTATACCTCATATCTTACCCAAAAGAGCATGCTGTGCCAATCTAAAGGTTTATTAGTAAAAAGAAAGAAAAGGTTGAGAGTAGAATTGTTAAAGAAAGCACATTGCATGTGCTCACCAAGTTCTTGGTGTAGGCTCTTAACACAGATGGAATAACTTGCCACCTTAACAGTCTCTGGAGTACTTCCTTTAGGATGGGTCAAGAGATCCTTCTGGGCTCTCTGTCCTTAGCAAAGATGCTTCAATCCTGCTCTCCGCTCCAGAAGACAAAAATGGAGGAATCCCTAGGGTTCTTTTATAATCTTGCCCGTGTGGTGGGAAATCCATTGTCCTCCTATGTGATGGTACCTCCCAAAACGGAGCTGACCACATGATTAGACAAACAGCCATGGGGTACCTGCTGGTCTACAGGTTCCCAGCAGAATTCCTCAGGTGCTTACTGGAAACACTTAAGGGCCATTGTCCATGTAGCATGTTCACTGAGTAATCACCCTTCACAATATGAAGTCTACGCCTGCTGTTACCCAGACAGAAAACATTTAAAATACGAGTACAAAACCCATATTCATAATTTTACATACAAAAATATGAACAGCACAAACAGAATCAGCATAGCATAAGCTTTCATTAGATACCTCCATAGCCCACTTTGCACAGAATTTGGGGCAAACACAACAGGGTACAACAGATTATCTGCATTTTCCTATTAAAATCCAATAACGTGACACAGGGACACACCCCTGCACCCATTCCTAATGCAAATTTATGCAAATACAAATGTAATGATGCTCTCCTTTCTTCCCAAAGAACAAACAATGTTGCAGGAAAAGCCTGTTTTCATTAGCATTACAAACCATACTCTGCTAGGACAATGTGCTACTAGGGTGCTGAAGAAACAAACAGTGAGAATGTGCTGGCACACTTCAGGAATTAAAAAAAAAAAAAAAAGAGCAACATGGATGGCAGCGTGAATACTTACCAGCTGGGGCACAGCGAGAACCCACCACCACTTACGCAATGGTTGCTTTAGTGCTAGGCTCAGCCCAACTTAAAGGGCCATTCCTCTGAAAGGACACTGGGAAAAGTCCCTATAAAAGGGCAACACTAGAGTGGGGAGACTATGGTTATTGTGTGTGACATACTCAGGGTGCAATCTAGATCAGTGAGCAGCTGTGACTGTCACCCCTTCCCTTTAATCTGTGGCGGGGTGCATTGCTTTGCTGCTGCTGCTTCTACTTTGGGACTCATCACAATCTCCAACATGTAAGTTACTTCCAACTATGTCTGCCTGTGACTGCAACCTGCCAGAGCAAATTATACTGCAGGGTGACCCCAACATCCCCCAAACCCAGATTTCCCCCCAGAAATGTACATCTTATTCTGCCCATTCCTTCTCCTGGATAATACAAGCTGATATAAAAGCCATCATTTGTTAATGATATACATAAATCCTGTTATCCCAAATGGAGTTTCTCAAACCCTTCCATCCGAACACACTGATTTAGATAAAACAATAATACAAGTTGATTAGCTACAAAGAGATTTTAAGTGAATAACAGTAATGAGACAGGAAAGTCTGAAATGGTTACAAGAAAAATAAAAATGAAATGCCTAATATAACAAACTATGATAAAGTCAAAAGTAAATTGTATCTTACCACATGCTCTCAGCAGTTTTACTGGCCAGCACAGCTTCTTACATGTAATCCTTGCTTTCTTTGCTCCTTCTGGTGCAATGCCTCAACTATCAGAGTGAGTGAGAGTGCGTGTGTGTGTGCGCGCGCGCGCACACATACACTGCACATGTGAGAGAGGTCCATTGGGGTGTTTGCCCTTTCTTTTTATAGCCCTCTTTCCCCTTTGATAAGCATCACCACCTGGGTTCAGGGCAACCAGGAGTCTGTGAGAATGGGAACCCCATGAAGACTTTTCACCCACACTCCCTTCCCTGCCAATGAATGACTCTTTAGACTACTTAAGCGCATTGACTTTAAATTGGTTGAGGTACAGGGCTGCCCACAGAATTGCTGAGCAAAGGGGGGCAGCCCTGGGCCTTGAGCAGAAGGGGACTAGTCTCCCCCAGCCAGCCCTTCAGCACTGGCCCAGCCACTTCTGCTGCCTATTAATTTCATTTGATGAGTAAATAGCACTTCCTTATTTACTTCCTTCACACTTGTCATGATTTTATAGACCTCAATTACATTCCACCCCCTTTAGTCATCTCTTTTTTTCAAGCTAAAAAGGGGCAATCTTATTAATTTATCCTCATACAGAAGCCATTCCATACCCCCTAATCATGTCCTTTTCCAAACCTTTTCCAATTCCAATATGTCTTTTTTGAGATGGGGCTACTACATTTATACATGGTATTCGAGATATGGGCAGACCATGGATTTATAGAGGCAATATATTTAATTATCTATCACTTTTCTGATGGCTCCCAACATTGTTCACTTACTACAAAGGTGTGCAAGGGATGAATACAGGGATACAAATTTTTACTATTGTTTATCTCCTGAATCAGTTTTATAAATTTGCATATTTCATATCCAGATCTGTTCTTAGGCAGTTTCCCAAACTGGCTGCCTGCAGAGACTCATTGTTTTACATAAACACAATGTGGATTGATTTTGCTCAGTGCGCAGAAGCTTGTGTCCCTTCTTTTGTGTTCGATCCAGAGTCTGTCAGCTTATAAGAGCGTGGCCTTTAGTTTCATTTTAGGTATTCTCTTCTGCAATGTATTGCATGTGGATGGAATCCTGTGCCCACTGGTTTATAGGTATGGTGCTACCAAATTCACGGTCTATTTGGGGCAATTTCATGGATCTAGGATTTTTTAAAATCATTAATTTGAGGATTTCAGATACTTAAATCAGAAAGTTTCATTGTATTGTAATCATGAAGATCCTGACCGAAGAAACAGAATCATGGGGGGTTACAAGACTAGTGTATGTGGGTACAGTATCGCCACCCTTACTATTGCGCTACTGCCCGAGCAGCTCCTGGCCAGCTCTCCTAATCCAAAGGCAGCACCCTCACTTCTGTGCCACTGCTAGGAATGGTGCTGACTTCAGAGCTGGACTGCCAGCTAGCAGCCACACAGCTTCCCACACCTAGGAGGTGGTGAGCAGGATCCAGTGATGAATGGGCGTGGGCTGTGCAGGGGAAGTCCAGGACTAGCAGCTAGAGTCCAATGTGCATGAGGAGACTCTGATTGGGGTGCCATCAGCCCTGCCCCCCACCCAGTGCTTGGTGGTTAAAGGAACCTTGAGCTGATTGTGTGAGCTGGGGGGATATCTTCAGAGTTTCCCAAGCAGGAGCCTCTGGGCAGTTGCTCACTCACTCACCAGTAAGGTCAATCCTGCCTGACACAAATTGATGGCATTCCTCCTATACCATACTACTCTCAGTTCTGTGCTGCTGCCTTTAGAGTTGGGCTCCCAGACAGCTGCTGCTGCTCTCTGACTTTCTAGATTTGTGAAATCTGGACTCCCCTACAACCACCGGATTTCATGAGGGAGATCAGATTTCACAGTCTGTGGAGCATTTTTCATGGCCATGAATTTGGTAGGACCCTATTTACGGGTAATTCCCCTGTGCAGGATCCAGGCTTTCCAGTTTATACTGCAAACATTTACATATTGGCTCTGTGCTATGCACAGTCTATAATACAACTGAGGTAATAATAAAGAATTGTCTTATATAATATACGCCTAGGCAACTTACTGTGCAGTCAAATATAAACTTTTTCTTGTGCAGATTTTAAGCTCTAATGTTATTTATACAACTGTGGAAAGGGAACTAGATGGGTTTGTGATTAAGACTCTGGACTAGAATTTAGGAGGTTTGGATTCCATTCACAGCTATGTCAAATTCTGGTGGAAGTCCTGTCTCTATTGAGGTTAATGAAGAATTTTGCCATTGAGTTGGAGATAACCAAAATTTCACACAGCATGTAACCTTGGGCAAGTCACTTAGGATACATCTATACTGCAGTGTTATTTTGGAATAACTGACATTATTTCAAAATAACAAAATGCACGTCAACGCAGCAAGCCATTATTTTGAAATAATGTCAAGCTGGAGGACTTCTTACTCTGACTCCTGTAATCCTCATTTCATGAGGAGTAAGGGAAGTTGAAGGAAGAGTGTTCTTCCTTTGACTTCCTGCTGTGTAGACAGCACCAAAAGCCGAATTAAGCCTATTTCGACTTCAGCTACACCGCTGACATAGCTGAAGTTGAGTATCTTTTGCCCTGCTGTGTAGCCATGCCCTTACACTTTCTGTGCTATAGTTCCCATCTTCCACTTGTACAATGTATCCCTTTCTCTAGCCACTGTCTTGTCAGTTTAGAATGGTTCGTGTAGTGTGTAGTATGATAGGACCCTCATTTTGTTTGGGGAGTCTAGGTGCTACTGTCTCAAAGGGAATGTTCAAGACCTAATATAGATGTGCCTATAACTCTGAATGCCTAAATGGTGATGGAGCAGGCATCGCAGGAGAATTATAATGGGATTTACTTCTAGGTCATCACTTTGAATTTTGTCCATGACAGTAGCGATAGAAAAACACTGACAGCTATTCACTTGCTTGTTTAACATGACCTGGTGCTCTTAGGCTAATTCTTAGCGGGCAGGTGTCCACAGTATAGAAGCCACCCAACGTTCATTTTAGATATCTCTGGAAACCTTACTTTTTGAGGCAGGAGCATCTTGTTGTGTGTTTGTACAATAGCTACCACAGAAGCTCTGGGACCAACAGACACTATCACAAAACACAAATAATAACAACAACAATAGCTTGTGAAGTGGACATAGACACTAAACTAACTTCCTCCTGGTCTGATCTGGTTAAAGATGATACACATTGCTGGAGTTAGGGTTACCATATTTGAACTTTCAAAAAAGAAGACACTCCTGAGAGGGAGTGGATCTGCATTAGTATCTGCCAGCTCACATTGTATTAATGTGTTATATAGCATAGAGTATACAACACATTAATACAATGTCAGTTGGTAGATACTGATACAGATATACTCCCTCCTCAGGAGTGTCCTCTTTTTTGAAAGTTCAAATATGGTAACCCTACTGGAGCAGCTCACAGTGCCACTGTCTGTTTCTCCTCTGTGGATAATGGAGTCCTAACCATCACTTAAAAATAAAATTCACCTAACAGTGAAAATTCACCTAACAATAAACAGCAATTGGTCTTTGCAAACATAAGGCCTCATCCTGCAAGCATTTATGTATATGACTAACTTGACTCATTTGAGTCATCCCATTCAAGGCATACTCTTTGCATACGTAAGTACTTGAGGGTTGGCGCCTTAGCTAGGAACCATAGTATGGATAATACTATAAAACTTTTCACTGTATTAGAACAATGACATGGAAAAGCATGGAGAGTAATCTCTCTCAGTATTGCAACAAAATGCCAATGCCCAGGAGTAAGAGCTCACCTCTTTCTGCTACTGAACGATGTTAATATAAAAGCCAGGATGCTCTTGAAAAATTTTCACCCTCATATAATTTTGTAAATCAGAAAATTTCCAAAGATTGTATCCATTTCTGCATTTGCAAAATATATTTAACTTAAGACACATCCTGTTCCCCCTTCCCTCCTGAAATAATTGCTTACAAGAGGAGAGCTAAAACACAATCTCAAGTGTAGTAAAGGTAATTGCTGCACTTACTGTTCATGTCATGTTGATGTATTACTATGTATCAAAGGTCACAGTTCTGTACTCATACATTATCAAATTTGAAAGAGCAATATTCGGTTCTGACCAACATTTAAACTGCTCACTATGTGTGTGAAAATGAATGGAAGGCTACCTGGGGCTTAGAAAAAAAATGAACCCATGTTTCGGAAGCTGAGAGGTCAATGAGCCAGACTGACAGAGTTAGATGTCAGGACTATGAATCTAATACTCTCTTAGATTATCAATGAGGTGCAGCACAATGATCACAAGCTAAAACAGCTATACTAATGAAAATGAAAGAGTCTAAAAAAATTAGGTGATACAGGCCTGTGACATAGGGCAGAACCTTGTGGATGGTAATGTAGAAATAAGGACATAAATCACCATTTAGAGACAATAAAACCAATAATTCCTACCCTGAAACGTTTACATGTTTGGTGAAAGAAATATCACAGGACAAAAGCTTGCAGCTTTACAGTGCTCTACTTTCTTGGGCAGTTGCATTAAATAATCAAAGTAGTTTCTTGCATGGCCCTACCCCATTAAACACACAAAGTTGAGTAGGTGTGGGGGTTTTTTGTTGTTGTTTTTTTGCCATCCTTACCTTAGGGTAGGTAGCTGTTCATTCAGAATTGTTTAGCTGTACAGATAAATCAGTCTTATCAGAATCTACTTAACCCTGAACAGTTTCTGTGTTCTACCTCCAGCTCCAATGCAAAAGTGGTTGTGGGGGATGGGAAAGAGGCGAAGACATTCCCTTAACTGTGTGGATAGCACAGGTCTTAAAAGGACAACATGAGATCTAATTTTATTTGATCACACAGAATTAGAGGGTGATAGATTATTAATAAAGAATCACATCACCCCAGAAAGATAGCACAGATTGTGATATCATTGAACGGAGAACTAACTGTATGTGCCTATGAAAAATTTGGGCAAATCCTAAAGTAATTCTAAAGCCCTTTTTATGTAGTACAGGTAACTACTAAACATGTACAGTCCAACAGTTTTGTTTCAACTGTAGTCATAATTCAGATCAATTAATACAACTTCCAATGGCATTTCCAGAATCATTGTTCCTATAGTAAAATGACAGTAAAAGGAGAACCCATATGTCTACGCAGTGGACTATATTATTTGGCTTTGTACAATTATTTGAACTGTCATAAGGTAGACTGGGGCCTTTAAGGGTAGGTGCACACAGCCAAAAAAAAAAAAAAAACCCAACTGTGGCTGGCCCATGCCAGATGATTCAAGCTTAGATGTCAGGCCTGTTTCATTGCCGAGTCGACTGCTGGGCTCCCATCCTGCTGGCTAACTAGGCTGAACTGGCCAGCTAAGGGAGATGAAAGTGACAAGCGATAGAGAAGCCGGACCAGAAAATGTGGATAAGTAAAGTATTGAGGATGACTGGATGCAAACAAGGATAAAGAAAAAAAGTAGATTCTTTACCAAGCAGAAGGAACAGCAAGTGGGAGGCAGCAATGAGACTTGGAGAAAGTTACAACATAGTAAAATCCCTAGCAAAGGACATAAAACTAGGGGATGTCAACTTCCTAAGGATTGCAGAATGGTTCAAAAAATGTTGGCGATGTAGTAAGAGCTAGAATGATAGCTAGCTAGCAGAAAGCAAAAACAAAGAACAACTTGGAAATCTCCTTAAAATAAAGGAGGCAGGAAAGCCAAAAATAAGCTGCCAGCTATCTAAGTTCCTAAATGAAATGAGAAGGGTAGAACATGGTGTACCACTACATATATCAGAAGAGAAAATAAAGCCAAGAAGAGGTGACTATGTTGCAGCTGTGGAGGAAGACAACTCAGCATATAGATGATGTACTGAGACAAAGCAAGTTGGAAAAATACAAAAAACTAAAATCATTAACAACTTCTCACACAGAAGCTGCTAGGAAACACCTTAAAAAAAAGGATAAAAAAATAAAATCCTAGATGAGGACAGGGATTAGCAAGCAACAAAATACTGGGAAGAAGGTAATGAATAACTTCAGGCTAAAAACAAATGACATGCCACTTACAGAAAAAAGAGATTCATTGCATTTATGATTGAAGTAATAAACTGTACTTCTCTGACAGAGAACAGAGAAAATGAGAATTATAAGTAAAATTGCTAAAAAGTACCTACAGGCTAGCAACCTATCAATGGAATAAATTCATACTTTCCTAAGTGAAGCAAATAGTCAAAGTTAAGAGAAAAGGAGTGACTATTTTTAGCTGCAATACACATAGTATTTTAGCACATAAGCAAGAATTAAAAAACATATTATTGAGCCTGGTATAATATGCATAACCAGAGACTTGGCTAATACAAAAAACTATAGCTATGGTATATATTGATATGATAGAGAAATAGGATACGGTGTGGGTGTCTGCATCTTCATTAAGCAGAACTAAAGCTACCTTGAAATAGATGTAAAAAAGCAAAATATCAAGTATAATACTGTTGATAAACTGACACAAAACAACTCTGCGTCTCTCAGATCACAAAACCCATGCAGAAAACTAAAGGCTACAGAATTGAAACAATTAATTGCAGATGTCACACGCCTGTACGATATCTGCAGTGACCTGAATAGTTACAAAAGATTGTGGGGAAGTAGGACAAATGAAAAGAATGGAAAATGTCCAGAGCAATTTTTAAAGATAATTTAGTAATATTAAATTACGGAACACATACCAGGTTCAATGCAGCAGATGGAAAACTCTCTGGTCTAGACCTGGGAATATCTTCTAGTAACATAGCAAGCAAATGCTGCTGGGAAATTTACAAAGAGGAGAGAATGGAGAGGGACCACTTCCCAATCTAATTACATATTTAGGAAAAGGAAAAACCAAAGACAAGAATATCCTCACATGGAACCTAAAAAAAGCAAATAGGAAACTCTTTAGACACCAAGTAGGGAAGGAATAAGTGGGCAAGCAGCATAGTGAACATATTGAGGAATTCTGTAGTAATATTACCAAGGGAATTATAAAGACAGACAGTCTAGCTATTCCTAGGATACCAACCTTAATTAAAGATAGGAAAAGTGTACCGTAGTGGAACAAGGAATGTGACAAGGTAGTTAAGGAAAGGAACAAGGCTTGTAAGAAAGAAAAAAACTACATTAAATGGTAATGACATAAAAAAAACCTAAGTTGCACAAAGGGATACAAAAGGGGCAAAAAAGAAAAGCCGGAGGAAACATTGTGGACAAGTAAATAAAGAAGTACACAAGCAACAATGAACAGAATACAGCAAAAGCAACACTGATTTCTGTGGAGGCCCAGGGAGAAAATAAGCTCCAATAAAGAAAAAGTGGAAATTCTGACTACCAGTTTCATAATGTCAGAAATGTTAAGGAACAGAGGATAGAAATGAGAGAAATGAAAAGAACACCCCTGAATGATACTTATAAGATGGTGAATAAAGTGGGAGGTGGATGGGTATCTTATTTTAAATGAGAACATCAGTGAGAGAGAACTCCGAAAAGTACAAATATATAGGAAAAGCCCAGCACCAGGCAAGGATGAAACAAACTTTGAAATTCTTGAACACTGAGGTGATGAAAGCCTGAAAATAATACTAAATCATACAACAACATACCGAGGGACTGGAAACATATGATTATTGTTTCAGTGAGGAAGCCAGTCAAGATGCACTGTGGGCATGAAGACATATAGACCAGCTGCCTCACTACGTGTTTTGGTAAAATGGGGAAAACACTGGTGACAGAGATTAGTAAAATTCTTAGAAGGAAACAGGCTCATAGATGGAAATGGATTCAGAAGAGGTAGGAATACAACTGATCACGTTATGCAGAGACACGCAGAAGCAGAAAAGAACACAAGATAGTGATCTTCTGGACACAGACAAAAGCAAACTACACTGTGTTATGGAGAGAAGGACTAGTATATAAAGTAGTGGCTATGGGTATTGTAGGAAGAACATATGAATAAAGAGATTTCCTAAGCAACAGACCTATATGAATCCAAGTAGGGGAAGCCATTTCCAATATCTGTCCTATTACAAATGGAACTCCATAGGGGAACATGCAAAGGAGATGAGTGCAGGAATTTGCTGATGATTCTGCCATATGGACCAAAGCTAAAACCTCGAAAGTGCCACCAAAAGAATCAAAGATACCCCTCACTGGAATACAGAAAGAGGAATCAAGTGGGGCTTCAAGTTCTCCATTGACATAGCTAAGGGAGTGAGCTTCACAACACAGAAGATTCAAAGGCATACAATTATATCTCTATGAATAGCATGTAAAGGTAGTGGGAAAAGTACAGACTCCTAGGTATAATATTTGATAAGCTCGCCTGGATGGAGCTTTACTAAAAATATTACAGATAAGTGATAAAGGAGAATCAAGAATTTAAAATACATCTGAAATTTCCTGGAAATCAGATGAAAAACAAATCAGTGGTAATGTTATACAGAGTGTTAATCACAACAATCAGTGAGTACAGCTGCCAGGCCTGTAGGTCAGCAACATCAAAAACAAATCAGAGGAAACTAAACTGTATCCAAGATCAGGCATTGCATCCAACATATGGTGCTGTCATTACAGTGCCTGGGCACGCAATGTCTATCATATTTAGAATGAAGCACCTAGACTTAACTTTTTGGGCCAAAGTGCTAGGTAGTAGAGATAACACACCGAGTTAATATATACAGATTGCTGGGAATTAGGATAGCAATGTGACAGGTCCCTCCCCTGGGGTGTCACTGGAACTGAGGAATAGTTGAGTCCTCTCTCACCAATATTACTTCCCTCTTACACCGTGACAAGTTGCAAAGCCTCAAACTTGCACTCACACCAACATCCACAAAGCATGGATCACACCTAGATGTGTTCATGAATGCTCTTGCCAGCCATGCCTGAACCCACAAGAAAGAGGCTACAGCCAAAATACTTCCAGCTCCCCAATCTAAGACCCCAGAACCATCCTATCCCGGTCGGAACCCAACCAGTATGAATTTATTACCCAGTCCACCGCTTAGAAAACTGGACATGCACTTTTGTTCATGAGCTGAAATATATCCCCTTTGTACTTCAAACCACAGACAGTGCTATAGGCAAAATATAAAACAGATTTATTAACCACCAAAAGATAGCCTTTATGGGTGCGTCTACACAGCACGGTTTAACTCAAAATGAGCTGCACAGCTTATTTTGAAGTAGCTTATTTCGAAATTGGGAGTGTCTACACAGCACTTATTTTGAAATAGTGTACTCTTCCTCCGACTTCCCTTACTCCTTGTACAATGGAGGGTTACAGGAGTTGGAGTAAGACGTCCTCCAGCTTGACAGTGTTTTGACATTATTTCAAAATAACTGCCTGCTGTGTAGATGTAGAATAAGTTATTTCAAAATAACGCTAGTTATTTTGAAATAATGTTGCTCTGTAGAGGTACCCTAAGTGATTGAAAGCAAATATAGCGGATAGCAAACAGGTCAAAGGAGATTACCGAAGGAAATAAAACACACTTAAACTGAGCCTAATACTACGTAAGATCTGAATCAGTAATCTCTCACCCTGTCTGAAGACACAAGCAATCCACCAAGTTTCCATGCATAGGCTAGAAATTCCTTTAGTCTGTTCCCGTCTCTCCTCTCCACTCCCACATTTAGGCTATTCAACACTGCGTTTCTTTTTTGGAAAATGGTACACAAATTGCAATGCACAATTTGCGTACCTTTTTCCGATTTTTTTGGAAGAGGCTTTTCTGACTTTTGGCCCGTCTAAAATGGGCCAAATGTGGGAAAACCTCCTCTTTCAAAAAAGTCCTTATTCCTCATAAAATGAGGAATACAGGACTTCCAAAAGAATGTGCCCACTTTTTCTGAAACTGATCAGAAAAAGCAGACGTGTTCCCTGGACGTAGCAGAGGTTTTCCAGGATACCTCTGGTAGAAAAACTCTGTAGTGTAGCCTCAGTCTTCTTCCTCCAGTACTTTCAGGTGTGTTGTCCTAGAGGGTATGGCTAGACTACATGGCTCTGTCACCGTGGGATGAGGTTTACCGGGGAGGTCAACAAATGCCTTTGATGTTGACCGCAGAGCGTCCAGACTACAGCGCTGAGCCGACAAACAGCTGATCTGCACAGCGTGGCAGCCATTTTAATTTAAATGAAGCCACGATTATTTAAATCGCGGCTTCATTTGGGTAGGTCTAGTAAACTAATCTACATGGCTCTGACGACAGAGCCATGTAGTCTAGACATACCCAGAGAGAGTGAGGTCCAGACATATCATTCTCCCTCTCCACTGCCCTGGCCACTACTTTTATATTTTCTTCCAACTTGCTCTTTTGCTGTGACCAGGGTCAAACATGCCATCTCCAATAGTTTCTATGGTATACAGTTCTTGGGGTAATCTTTGTGCTTATGTGTATTTCCTTAATAAACCATTAACATTGCTTGGCCTTTTTATTGTTGTACCTGAATGGCTGCTTGTGGTTCTCAATCTCACATGTTTCAGTAGCACATACACAGTCCATCTTTATAACTTCACATACAAAGATAGCACTTGCAATGAGATATTAATGTCTAGCAAATCAAGACTTTTAGAATGATACTTCACAAGGCATACTTTGTACAAAACATATCCATTATATCGAAGCGATGCATGTAGGGGTAGAACAAGTGGGTAGGACAAAAACTCAAAAATCTTCAGGTAAGTAAGGTAAATAAGTGGAGAAAGGAGCTCAATAACAAAAAGCTTGAAAGAGGTGACAGTCAAAAGCTATGGGACACCATTCTGCGCTTAGATAGACATGACATTCTATAATAAACAAAAGGAGAAAAATGATAGCAAATCAATATATCTATGGTAAGTGGGATGATATTGTCAGATGAATACTGTAAGTGTACATACTGAACTGTATGTAATGATGGTTTCAAGCAGGAAGGAATGGAAAAACTGGGAACAGCTTTCTCTGTGCCTACATTCGGACTCAAGAAAGCTAACACAGATATTGATGGAACTAACTTGAATCTTAGATATAGACAGTTGTGTCAGCTGATTCTTTATCAGGGCTGCAGGCACTATACAATGGCAAGTCTGACTGCAGAAATAATATAATGAATGAAATTAAATGAATTAATGAAATATTACCACTAACAATTGAACTGGCATAATTGTATAGGACCATAGTAGAAGCCTATATCCTGGTGCATGTAGGAATTTAGTTGGCAACGAAATGGTGGGCAGGCAAAAAATCCTATTATGCATGAATGATCTAGAACGCCCTTTAAGCAAACCAGAATTTAAACACATCATCAAAAATGAGCTAAGGAAGGTGAGGCAAGAACTGTAAGCACATGACACGAAGGGAAAACATTCCACAAAGTAGGCCCAATAATTGAAAATATTGAGGTTATCCACAGACCTCAGAGGAAGAGTGAAGTGGCTTTATTCAGAATTTTAACAGAGTACTGTGGATTAAGTAGTGATCTATTCCTAACAAACAAACATAAGGATGGACTTCACTATAAGAAACATGTGACATCCAGGAAACGATGGTAATCTCTCATGAAATAATGAAAACTATATCAATGAAAGGAGATATTGACATGAAAAACTTAGAAGCTTTACAGTAACAAAATGTTCTTTGCATCACCAATCAAAAATATAAGGAAAATGGCTATTATGTAATTCTTTAAGCATTCTTTAAGCATATAAAATCCAGTGAATGGTGGTCATAAAACTAGGAATTGAGTCTGCTGCACCATGAAAGAAGAAAGAACAGAATGAGGAAACTTAGGAAAGTACAGAACTTGAGATAGACTCCAGCAGGGAAGACTCTGCTAACCTCCATGAAATTATCTAGCTTCTCTTTAAACTAACCTTCACAGCCTCCTCTGGCAAGGAGTTCCACAGGTTGACTATACGCTGTGTGAAGAAGAACTTTCTTTTATTAGTTTTAAATCTGCTACCCATTAATTTCATTTGGTGTCCTCTAGTTCTTCTATTATGGGAACTAATAAATAACTTTTCTTTATCCGCCCTCTCCATACCACTCATGATTTTATATACCTCTATCATATCCCCCCCTCAGTCTTCTCTTTTCTAAACTGAAGAGTCCCAGTCTCTTTAACCTCTCCTCATATGGGACCCGTTCTAAACCCCTAATCATTTTAGTTGCCCTTTTCTGAACCCTTTCCAAGGCCAAAATATCTTTTTTGAGGTGAGGAGACCACATCTGTACACAGTATTCAAGATGTGGGCGTACCATAGTTTTATAAAAGGGCAGTAAGATATTCTGTGTTTTATTTTCTATCCCTTTCTTAATAATTCCTAGCATCCTATTTGCTTTTTTGACTGCCGCTGCACACTGTGTGGAAGTTTTCAGAGAACTATCCACGATAACTCTAAGATCTCTTTCCTGATTTGTTATAGCCGAATTAGCCCCCTTCATACTGTACCTATACTTGGGGTTATTTTTCCCAATGTGCATTACTTTACACTTACCCACATTAAATTTCATTTGCCATTTTGTTGCCCAATCACTCAGTTTCGTGAGATCTTTTTGGAGTCCCTCACAGTCTGCTTCTGTCTTGACTATCGTAAACAGTTTGGTATCATCTGCAAACTTTACCACCTCACTGCTTACCCTTTTCTCCAGATCATTTATGAATAAGTTGAAAAGGATTGATCCTAGGACTGACCCTTGGGTGACACCACTAGTTACCCTCTCCATTCTGAAAATTTACCATTTATTCCTACTCGTCGTTTCCTCTCTTTTAACCAGTTCTCAATCCAAGAAAGGACCTTCCCTCTATCCCACGGCCATGTAATTTACACAAGAACCTTTGGTGAGGGACCTTGTCAAAGGCTTTCTGAAAATTTAAGTATACTATATCTACTGGATCCCCTTTGTTTGCATGCTTGTTAACCCCTTCAAAGAACTCTAATAGATTAGTAAGACATGATTTCCCTTTACAGAAACCATGTTGACTTTTGTCCAACAAATTATGTTCGTCTACATGCCTCACAATTTTATTCTTTACTATTGTTTCGACTAATTTGCCCGGAACTGAAGTTAGGCTTACTGGTCTGTAATTGCCAGAATCGCCTCTAGAGCCCTTTTTAAATATTGGTGTCATGTTGGCTACCTTCCAGTCATTAGGTACAGTAGCCGATTTAAAGGATGGGTTACAAACCACAGATAATAATTCAGCAATTTCCCATTTGAGTTCTTTTAGAACCCTTAGATGAATGCCATCCGGTCCCGGAGATTTGTTAACATTTAAGTTTTTCTATTTGTTCCAAAACCTCCTCTAATGACACTTCAATCCAGGACAGGACCTCAGATTCATCACCCACAAAGGACGGTGTAGATTTGGGAATCTCCCCAATGTCCTCAGCCGTGAAGACTGAAGCACAGAAATCATTTAGTTTCTGCGCAATGGCTTTATCGTCCTTGATTGCTCCTTTTATATCTCGATCGTCTAGAGGACCCACAGGTTTTTTAGCAGGCTTCCTGCTTCTAATGTACTTAAAAACATTTTGTTACTTATTTTTGAGTTCTTGGCTAGCTGTTCCTCAAAATCTTTTTTTGCTTTTCTTATTACATTTTTACACTTGATTTGACAGTGTTTATGTTCCTTTCTATTTATCTCACTAGGATTGGACTTCCACTTCTTAAAAGATACCTTTTTGTCCCTCACTGCTTCTTTTACATGGTGGTTAAGCCACGGTGACTCTTTTTTAGGTCTCTTGTTATGTTTTTTAATTTGGGGTATACATTTAAGTTGGGCCTCTATTATGGTATCTTTAAAAAGTTTCCATGCAGCTTGAAGGGATTTGGCTCTAGTCACTATGCCTTTTAATTTCTGTTTAAATAACCTCCTCATTTTCGTGTAATTCCCCTTTTTGAAATTAAATGCCAGGGTGCTGGACTGCTGAGGTGTTCTTCTCACCACAGGAATGTTAAATGTTGTTATATTATGGTCACTATTCCTAAGCAGTCCTGTAACACTTATCTCCTGGACCTGATCCTGCGCTCCACTCAAGACTAAATCGAGAATTGCCTCTCCCCTTGTGGTTTCCTGCACCAGCTGCTCTAAGAAGCAGTCATTTAAGCCATTGAGAAATTTTATCTCTGCTTCTCTTCCTGAGGTGACATGTATCCCAGTCAATATGGGGATAATTAAAATCCCCCATTATTATAGAGTTCTTTATTTTGGTAGCCTCTCTAATCTCCCTCAGCATTTCAATATCATTATCGCTGTCCTGGTCAGGTGGTTGGTAATACATCCCTACTGCTAATTTCTTATTATTGGAGCATGGAATTACTATCCATAGCGATTCTATTGAACATGTTGATTCATTTAAGATTTTTATTTCATTTGATTCTACATTAATCTTTCACATACAGTGCCACCCTGCCACCCACCTGGCCTACTCTATCCTTTTGATATATTTTATATCCCGGTATGATTGTGTCCCACAGATTTTCCTCATTCCACCAGGTTTCAGGGATGCCTATTATGTCAATCTCCTCCTTTAATACGAGGTACTCTAGTTCACACATCTTATTAGTCAGACTCCTAGCATTTGTGTAGAAGCACTTTTTAAAATTGCCACTGTTTACTTGTCTGCCCTTCCCTGATGCATTGGATTCCTTTATATGCAGTTGTTTGTCTGCTCTGGCCCATGGTTTGTCCTCTCCCAACTCCCTGTTAGCTGCTCCTGGTTGCTGACTCACTCGCTTATATAGCTCTGGTAGCTCCTCCCTCGACTGAAGCTCTATAGCCATAACTTCACTCTATATTAAGGCTTTTAAAACTTCATTATACTCCACTTTGTAGCAACCCTTTTCTCATAGCACTTTTTTTTTTAATTTAAGTGCTTTTATAAATCTCTCCCTCAAGCTATTATTGGCCACTGAGGAATTGGGGTGGGAAAAGAAACAAGTTCAAAGGACAGGGACATCATGCAAACAGCCCCTGCTTCTTTCCTGTGCTCTCTTCCCGACCCTCCAAATCTCTCCTCTTTTGAGTTAAGCTCTTCAGGGCAAGGAATTTGCCATTTGAGTTTGTGCAGTATGTAGCACATTGTGAACAGTATTGGAAACAAAGTGACAAGAGAAGAGAGCAGAAAGAGGAAGAGAGGGATTTCAAATGTTATGGCTAGATGCAACAACAGAAACGTGTTCATAGCTCTGCTTAGCCAAGACTCCCTTATGTGTTTTTTTTTTACACAAGCTGTTAAAATCTGAGTTCCTACATCTTTACAATTTTAACTTGAGTTGGCCAACACAGTTTAGCTAGTCTGGAACACTTTTTCTTACAGTGCAGATATAACCAAAGGTGGCAGCTTCCATTTCAGTATTTTGCAGTTGCTGTACTTTATAAAAAAAAAACCTACAGTGAGCACAAAGATGCTTGGTAGACATTAATCCTTTGTGCTCCAGGTAAGAGTATTCATCTCTAAAGAGAGGGAGAGAAAAACATGGCCAAAAAGATTTGCTACCATACATCTAACAGCTGTTCATTCACCTGTGTTCAAATTCGTTTGTGGATTCAGTCTAATTGTTCTGAACAGCAGACAGAAACCACAAGCACTTACTGCCCGCAGAAATAGCTATCCCTTCCTGCTCTTTGTCAGGGTTGAAGCATATTGGTAGGAACATATGAAGCTCATTGTAAATCCAGAAGAGTCTTGAGCCTTTATTACCACCACTAGCACTTCCCCTGAGCATTAATTCACTTAAAGATTAATTATCCCTCTACCCTCATTCAGTAAAGGTCTGTTTAAATCCTCAGAATAAGGAAGTTCAGACTAAGACAAACTCTTCTCTGCTGAAATAGCATCAGGACATTCTTAGTACATTCTCCTAGAAATTGGGAATGCAATTCTGGGAAGAACTCTGTCCCGAGCCTCTCTGTTCAAGGAGGTTTATAAAAGGATTTCACGCAGTGAAAGCATTTATCTTTTTCAGCTACTTCATTCACTCTCAATCTAGTTATCGCTTTTCAGAATTGCATATTTAAATAAGGATTTGTTTTACTTCATGCCTACAATCCCTGCTTGAACCTTCAATAGTGTTACATTAAATATGTAGCATCAACCCTTTCCACGGCAAGCTGCTAATGTCATATACACCTAACACAACAAGTTGCAAGACACTTCCCAAGGAAACATTTCCTGGGCACTTTTGCTGGCAGTAAGAAGGAAAGACTGAGCAAATTATTCAGAGGCGATGCCACTGAGACAGGGATAAAATACAGTGCTAAGGAGACAAAGGATATGTTTACACTGTAATTAAAAACATGCAGCTGACCCATACCAGGTGACTCAGGATGCATACCTGCAATGTAGACATTTGAGCTCAGCCTAGGACCCATTAGGAGTGAAGGGAAGAAGGATCCCAGTATCCTTGTAGCCCCAGTCAGCTGCAAGTATTTAAATGCAGAATTGATATAGCCATAGGTCCCTCTTTTATCCTCATACGTTACAATGTAACTTGTAAGTTATTTTGACTTTAAACACACTAAATGGCGTTCCAATATTCTTTCAGGATTCCCATTGTATAGCAATTAGAAATAACTGCATGATAGCAGAAATTGAAATTATATTTTTATAAAAAAATATTTAAATTACAAAATAATGGGGGCAGAGTCAACTAGGGATGTGAAAATGTAACTGTGTACACAGTTAACCAATGAGCTTATTTTTTCCAATTAAAACATAAAACCTCTAAATAAAATTGGTATTATCCTTGTAATAACGAGAACTAGGATACGTCATCCATGGTCAACTGACCGACGGAGGCCAACAACAACATCCTTGTAAATATCAGTTCTGATAAATAAACTTTAAGAAAAATGGCTTAAAAAAGTAGAGTTTGTTGAAATTGTTTAATAACTATTCCTCCAGTCTTCAGTTATATAGATAGGCTGTGCATGCAGCCCTAACAATTACTATTCTTCAAATAGTTTTAGGAGACCTGGTAAGTGTTCCATGAGAATAAGCAACTGCAAGAGGCAATTCTCAAAAGATCTAGGTACTTTGCATGCAGGTTCTTAAACTCATGACATTTTAACTTCTGAAACACTAACAACATTCACCTGTCAGCCACACCATTCATGAGATTTATAATCAAAGTGTAAACAAACCCTTACCCATAGCAGTGCTACAGGAGTCTAGAGAAAATGTAGGGTCTCAACGTGGTTAGCTAATTTGCTAAACCACCCTGAGCTTCCTTTTTGAGAAGCTTTGAATACACAAGCCATTGAAATACAAAGTAATGCAGCAGGTATATATATACTTATGCCGAAATAACACTCTTGCATTTTTATATCAGCCAAAAGGTTCCTATAAAAATAGTTCCATTTGTAAATTAAATTTACACACAATTTAATATTTTAGGATGGGATATTTAGCATGTTGAACATATTACTAGTAAGCTATATGTGTATCCCTCTTAGCATGTTGTTTGTATACTGTATCCTTCCCCCCCCACTTTCTGATCTGAGGCAGTAAGTTCTTAAGACAGAGACCGTATGTCATATTTGGAGCGCATTTTAGATGCCAGTAAGGACATACACATTGTGTATATGTGCTATTGAAACTATTTGAAACCAGAGGCGTGACAAACATTGCATTTATTAGATTCTTTTGGGTACCTCATCTGCACTCTGCCCACTGGGCATACTTCTAATTATCCATGAGCATCTTAAGGCAGCTGCAATTAACATGTTCCATGAAAATGTTTAATTTCCGCAAATATGGGGCTTCTCCTTAGCACAATCCCCTGTCAATGACAGGTTCAAGTTCGATAACTTTTAACCATGAAGATTAAAAAAATGCATATAATTTAAAATTACCATTTTTCAATGGAATTACTTCAAATGAAAATACCTGTCAAGGTATGAAACCTAAAATCACATTTAACAGAAAAGTAGATTGTCTTTGGAGGGGGGGGGAGGGTTAATTTTATTTACCCTCCTGAGGCGTACAATCTGACTCAAGAGACCCTGGTTTTAAAGGAAAAATAATGAAATATATTGTTTGCAGCATTGTAGCCATATTGGACCCAAGATATGAGAGAGACAAGACAAGGTCCATCTTTTATTGGACCAACTTCTGTTTGTGGAGAAGACAAGCTTTCTAGCATCACAGAGCTCTTCCTCAGGTATGGAGAAGGTAGCAAAATGTTCAAAAGAAATACAAGGAAGGACAGACTGTTAAGCATAAGGGGTTCTCACATGTTCTAAGACACCACTTCAAATGAAGTGGAAAAATGCACCATGAAACTAGTAATATACTTCAATGATATTTTAATCCTCTAGACAGATGATCTGATTTCTCTCAGATTTCCACCATAACTTCAACCACCACCCCATCCATTGAACTCTCTGGAATATTCCCAATCTAGCATCACCTTCCAGGGCACCATGACCAACTTCAGCAATGGAACCCTACGCAAAACTATATGTACAAGAAACCCATGGATAAGGACACGTATCACCACATATATATCAAGATATTTTATCTAGTGACAGGCATTCAGACACTTCAGAATTTGCTTCAAAGGGGAAGTCTGAGACACACTTAAACTGACTAAAAATCACTTCACTGTCACCAAACAAGGACTCACCTATCATGGAATGTATGGATGTAAAATTTTGTTAAATTTGTTTACCAATTAGGGCTGGAGCAGCCTCCCCGTCACCCCCCCCCCCCACACACACACACACTCCAGCTGGGCTGGAGTGCCTCCCACCTATGGCAGGCCCCATAAGATTGGAGCAGCTCCCTGCCCACAATGGGTAGAGGGCTGCTTCAGCAAAGCAGTCCTCACCTGTTAACTGTAACCCTCACCTTTAATGGGTGAGACTTACTAGCTAATGGGTTAACTTTTCACATCCCTAATACTATATCCTTTCTCCCCCACTTTCGGAGGGGAGACAGTAAATACCCTGGGCAAACCTGCTTCAATTTAGGAAAAAAATCCACGGATTGCACATCCCTATTTGTCACCTTTCACCTCAAGCTAGACTCCACACAGAGTATCAAATAATTACAATCCCTACTTGATGGGCATCATTTCCCAACAGAAATATTTTCTAAGCCTCCTCTTCTAGCCTTCAAACAACCACCAACCAACCTGCCAAGCTCAACATCAGAAGCAAGTTCCCCACTGATCAGGAAATACCAACCCATCACTGGAACCAAACCCTACCAGAGACACAACAGAGACAAAACCCGCTAGTCTCCACACAAAAAGTGCTACAAGGATTACCTACTCCCCCATCCCCAACATACCTTTCAGGATCCATGGATCCTACTCATGCCTATCACATGTGGTGCACCCCATCCAGTGCATCAAATGCCCCAAATAGGTGGGTGAAACTATACAATCACTAAGCTCTTAAATCAACCTGTACAGAAAAATTATAAAAGACAAAAACACTTTATCACCAGTGGGCGAACACTTTTCACAAAGCAATCTCTCCGCATCTGCAACACCATCATCAAAAGAGAGCCTGGAAATTTAAATTAATAGAATCATAGAAGATTATGATTATTTTCCACCCACAAACTTGTTGATGACGCAATTCTTCCCATCATCCAGATCATTAATGAAGGTGTTGGACAAAACAAATGCCAGGAACAACCCCTGGGGCACTCTGCTTGATATCTGCCTACCACCCAGTCATTGAACACTCACTGCCTGCTGAGCCAGATGATTTATGCAATTTCCTATCCATTTAATAGTCCATTCATCCCAGCCATACTTCTTTTAACTTGCTGGCAAGAATGCTGTGGGAGACCATATCAAAAGCTTGGCTAAAGTCAAGGTACATTACACCCACCACTTTCCCCCTAGCCAGAGAGCCAGTTATCTCATCATAGAAAGCAATCAGATTGGTCAGACATGACTTGCCCTTGGTGAAACCACATTGATTGCGCCTGATGATTCTTCATAACTCTGCAGGACTCTAAAAAAGCATAGCCCTAACAGACACTGGCTGTATGGCTCATTACAATTTGTAACATGCCCTACTGCCTCATAACCCTTAATTGTCTACTTCATTTTATGTTGTCACCTACAGTATGAATAAACCCCCTTATGCCTAACAATGTGTTCTGACGTGTATTTAATATGGACACGCTGATTACATTCCACAAACATGAAGACCTCAAAAGCTTGTCCCTTCCACAAACAGAAGCTGGTTCAATAAAATTTATTACCTCATGAAAATATTAATATTTTAACACCTAAAAATAGTTTTTCTGTAAAGCAAGGCATACACAGAGCACATGATGGTGCAGAAAAAGTCGGTCTTGCAATTATTTAGGATAGCCTGCATTATTCTGTGTCAGACACATGGTTTACATAAGCCATCAGAAACGTGTCAATAAGACTTTTGAAACAAGAAAATATGTAATAGTCATAGTTTCTGCATGAACCAACCAATTAAATATCACCATCTCAAGGATGAAATGCAACATCAGCTTAATGGTGTAAAGCAACTAGTTAAAACTCCAAGGATAATTTTAAGCAGGTAAAACATAACTAACCAATACAGCAACTGGTTAGGATAATGTGGATCGAAGTCCTTCCTGCAAGTAGTACTAGGAATTTTTTAAAGATCACTAACTACCAGGATTTCTGTTTAAATACTACTCTAAGGAAAGCAGCTCTGGCATCAGAGCTACTGAACTGTATTTTAGGGTTTGGGTTTTTTTTTTTTTGCTCCTTTTGTTTTTTAAATACAATGGCAGCTCTCTAGTAATCAACTACATAGAAACAACTTAAAATTCAATGTACTATTAACTAGAAAAAAGAAGGCATTTTAAATCAGCCACATTTAGAAAACAGTGGAATGTACTAACATAACTCCACAATAAGCTTGTAGGTTAACTACAGCCCAGTTTAATTCTGCTAATAGTCACATAAGGAACAAAATACATGCTCTTTATAAAGAAAACATATCTATTCCTTTAAGATTCTCCATAAACTGTTATAGTTGCTTGTATAGCACACCTGAAGTTTTCCTATGAGTTTTGGAAAATACAAAGCAAGAATCTGCTGCTAGATAGTCTTTATTTTCCTTTAACAAAATACACAAAGGCACAAAATTCACTTATATATTGTCATTATTGTACAGGTATAAATAATGCTCAGTATTCAAGTACAATCAAGTGCAGAGACTTCCTATACTTTATGTAAACACAAACTATTTTTGTATATTGTGTGCCTTTGGCCCATTTGCAATACAAGTAATGCAAAAGAGTTATTACACGGCTTAGTGCTGTTTAACTGCATTCTGTCAAAAAAGTTAAGATAATGACTAAGCTTTATAGTTATAACAACACTTCCATACTGCTTAAGCTGAATGCCTAAAGACATTTTAGCCTGTAAACATCTAGATATTTTAAAAGTCACTCAATCCATTTTAATGGGTAAACATTAAAAAATCTTAAAAGTTCACAAAACCAAAAAACTCCACTAGACAAGGTATTGCCAATTCCTGCAATTTATATTCTAGAGCCTAAAACTTAGTATGAATTTGGTTAAGTTTATGGAAAATAAACCTGTAGCTAAATTTTAGTTTTCAAATATATAAAACTAAACTAAAGCTACTTGTGATTTTGTTAGACTTCAACCAACTGTACATTCTGCAGTGCATTGGCTCACTGAAAGAACACAATTTTCAAAATCTGGTAGCGCACACAACTTTGACATATGGCAGCAAGGCAGTCTGAGCTCCAATGAGATTTTAATTTGTACCATTTTCAAAAGCCCACCTGAAGAGTAATACCTGGCATGAACAAAGCTAAAAGAACTAGCTACAGAAGGCACATGAAGTACTTATTCTGCTTCCGGGACAGACTCATCGCTGTGTTCAGTTGGAATGACAGAATCGATTTTTGTAACTGAAGATCTGCGTTCACTGTCTGTTTCTTCTTTCACAACCTCTTCAGAGAATTCACCTCCTTCCTGCTCAGTGCTCGATGCCTCGCCATTTATCTGGTCTGCCTCAGTAATACGTGTAACTTGTTCTATGGGTTCTGAAAAAAAAAAAGATGGTTCAATTATTCATTTGATCACTTCCCGAAATACCGAATACATAGTTAACATTTGTAAGGAAGTGTGGGAAACTTACACTTGAATATATTCTAATCACTTACAGATTTTGAGTACTATCACTGTATAAAAGTTATTTACAGATACTAAGACCAACTTGCAAGGGGTTGATATTTCTCTAATAAGGCCAAAAAGAAATGTTTTTGTGGGTGAAAGAAAGCAGACAGTGAGTAGAAAAGATATTGGAGATTCGAAGCTATCATGGCAGGCATTTAGATATTTCTAACGTATTTAAAATAATATTACATGCAAAAATCTTACTATATCAGAAATGTGTGTTTGTTTGTCCATCTGTTCAAGAACTCCTCCTAAACGGTAAGAGCTAGGACCATCAAACTCAGTATGAAGCTTCCTCTTATAACTTAAAGCAAGGTAAGGGTTTGGTTTTGACAGGGCAATGGGATTTGCCTGGAATTCAATTGTTTCTCAAAAGATGGAAAGGGAGGGATCTGGGAGGAGAGACAGTTATACTGTAGAATGACCTCAAGGAGGCAGCAAGGGACCAGAGATGAGAACTGGGACAACTGTAACCCCATTGGGCCAGCAGGAGGTGTGGGTGGAGAAAGAGACAGCTATTTACTATTTATTTCAGAGGGTTTGTGTGTGTCTCTGTCCTACAGCCAGGGGACATGAACACTTTCCTCAGCTGTGCCTGCTGCAGTGGCCAAAGACAGATGCTTCTCACCTGGTCCCAAGCTGCTACAGTGAAAGAGGGCTGGGGTTGTTCTCTGTCCATGGGGCAGCCTGCATACTGAAATCCTCATTCCCAGCCCCACCCCAGGACAATTACTTAAATAGCTTATTCAATAGCATGCAGTAAAGGTATGGGGAGGATAACTGAACAATGACAACAAAACACTGAATGCTGCTCATTAGCTGGGCACTCTGCATTAGCTGCACACTGAATGAGGCAGGGTTCCCGTGGACAAAAGTATGTGTGATCATATAATAAGACTATTCAAGGGAGCGATAAAGTTGGACCGATAAACTTTAATTCTGGCATTTCTTAACATTGTTTTTGAGTGCTGAACTTTGCAACCTTAATGTAGCTTTTTAAATACAATTTACTAGGTCTTTAAGAAAGCAAACTCTAAAACCAAATTCCATTCTGTGGTATCATAGTGATACTCATGAGGCTCACCAGCAAGGCTGGAATTCTTTTAAAGTCACCACAGTGCTCTCTGCCACTTGTGCAAATATAGTAAACGATAGCAGAAAGTGGTTGTCATCCTCTACACTGGAATGGATCAGCACCAGAGCGTACGGCACACTGATGGTGTGGGGTTCACAGGTATTTGCTGACAGCAAAAAAATGTGGAGATTCAGGAATCGTGGCTTCCATTCCAATCTAGAGGGGAGTGTGGTCTTGTGGACACAGGCTTCTGCACATTTCCTTCCAACTTGACTCCTCCTGCTCTGTCCCCTTTAACCAGTCCCCGTCTAACCTCTTTCCCACCCACCTCATTCTCATTACCTAACCAGTCTCAGACTTCACTCCTTAGGCCCAAGCCCATTTCCTAGCCCAGACAGTCTGTTTCCTCCCCCAGCTCCTCATCCAATCGGTCTCCATTCCTCCGTGGACTCCAGTCATTCCCTCCCAAACTGGTTTCCCAATCTCAATTATTCTCCCCTGCCTCTTCCTCTGATCTGTCTCTCCTACTCACATCCCCGCTCTCTAGTTCAGGCCTGGCCAAAATACAGCCCGTGGGCCGGATTCAGCCTGCCAAGCCAACAGATCCGGACCACAGATGCAGTGGGGAGCTCCAGGCAGGCTTCCCACTTTCCTCACCCCACCCACATGCTGCTCAGAAATGTGGCTGCAAGGCAGTTTTTCTTTAAAAACCATGGATCTGAAGGGAAGGGGGAGAAGCTTTAGGAGCTGCTCCTGCCCCCAGCACAATCCCATTGGTCAGTTTCGGGCAAGAGACTGGCTAATGGGAGCTGCCTGTTTCAATAACATGCAGCCATGAGAGCACACAGCTGCAGCCTGTGTGGGGTGGGACAGGCACAGAAGCCGATTCAGAAATGGCACTGGCTGATAAGTCTCCTGGCAGAGCCTACCTCTGGCACCCCAGCCCCTCCTTTCCCCAAACCTCTGCTCCCCACTCCTGCCCCCTACTCCACATACCCAAATCCTCTTCCCCCCTCCTGTACCCATATCCCCTCCCTGATCTGACACCCCAATCCCCTGCCCAAGATCACAGTCCCCTCCTGTCATAGCTCAAGCCAAATTCCCTGCCCCCCAATTCCCTGCCGTAGGTCACAATCCAACCCCCTGCACTTCAGTCCAGTGCCTCAGGTCACAACTGCCTCCATACTCCAAGCTTCCTTCTGCACCCAACCTCCATCCCAGACCCCCGCACCTCCACCATTAATATCCTGGACGAGTGTGCTCCTCAACCACTTTCCAAATTCTTGGAGAGGCCCCCCAATCAAAAATTATTCCCCCCCGCCCTACTTCCTTGTCCCAGCCACAGTCTCTCTCAACTCCCAGTTAGATTTTCTTCTATGCTTTACTTCAGTCCCTGTCTCAAACTCCTTGTTCTAATCTACTCCTTTCCTTTCCAAGTTCTTATCCTCTGCCTTCAAGTCAGATAGCTTTCTCCTCTTGCCCCAGGGTGGGTGGACAGGAGTGCCTTTGAAAGCACAGAAGAGACATCCTCTCCCCTGTTTTCAGTTCCAGAGTCCAGCCTTGCCCTAACCTGGAGCATCTGTTACAGGGAAAGTCCAATTTGTCCATGTAGTTCTAAGCAGTCCAATTTTGTCTATGTAGAGTTGTTCTGTTGGTGTGACAGTCTGGTCAACAGCAGGAGTTGTGAGGATCTGGCGTATGCTCAGTGAGGACAGAATCTTCAGACATTTTAGCAGCTTAACCAAGTCATCTAAGCATATCTGAACTAAGATTTTTTAAAAACTTAGAGCAGCCAACTTTGGGGGCTTTTTAAAATGGAAAGCAAAAAGCATACCCTTACCAAATGTCATGCCCCGATCTGAAGCATAGGGGCAATCTAGAGGTCTCAAAAGAAGATTCCAAGAATAGAAATAGTGAAAGGTAACTTTTTATCGCTTACCAATAATTCTAGCAAAGAGCTAAAATATTTGGGTTAAAACTTTCAGAAAATATTCAGCCTAAATTGACACTATGCATATGAAATTTCAGCATAAATCCTTAAAAGTTGCCAAAGTTATATGCAGCTGAAATAGGGTCTTTTAACAGCACCACCTGTTATAACACAAATTCAATATTTAAAGCTTTCATGTACAAATACAAGGATTTAATTTTAGATTATAACAAATTAATTATGATTAATGTAAGTGTCTAAAGTTACTTAAATCTCAGTTACACAATTTAAGCCTTAGTAAAAGCTGCTATTATAGAGTAAAACAACATTAAATTGAGAAGGACAAAAAATTACAATGCAAATATTTTAATTAGTTGAAGTCTTCAGGTATTAGCGATTAGCCATGATTTAACTGAGGGAAATGTAACAGCCTTGCACACAACTGATACAGGCTGATTGAGACAGATATTAATATTCCAAAGCCATTGCCCTATTATAGCACTCTTAATAAAAACTAGATTCCAACAGCCATGAATTTCTTAACCAAAAAATGTAAACAGAGCTCTCTTCACAGTCAGCTAATGAAATCAACTGTCCTATCTTTAGGGTAAGGAATGTTTCACAACATCCAATGAGCTCACAATGTTATGATGATTTCACAATTTTGCTAAGGAGGCAGATGTCTATTATGAGGGAGTTCACAAAAATCATATAATAAGCAAGTCCCAAGTGGGAAAGAATCCCCCTAAGACCTAACATGCAACTACAGGTTGAACCTCCCAAATCCAGGACTCTCTGGTCCAGCAGGGCCATAGATGTTGCTGAACCAAAGAGCCCCGTAGGCAGGAGCAATGCAGGGGCTGGGGAGCCCCAGTTGGGCTAGGTGGTATCTGAGGAGCCCCTGCCCTGGCCAGAAACCCCCAGCATTAGTGGGACCAAGTAACTGAGAAGTCCCAGCCCCAGCTGGGGAACTGCAGGTTGCAGCAGTGTTAGTGGCTTGATGGCCCCAGCCAGGAATCCTGGCAAGTCCCCGTTGGCAGCGGGGCCAGGATGACAGGAGAACCCCCCAACTGAAGCAGGGCTGGAAGAGGTGGATGACCAGAATCCCCAACGGAAGCAGTGCAGCCCTAGCAGCAGGGTGGGGCAACCAGACACCCTGGCTGGGCAACCCCTGGCAGCAGCAGGGCCAGTGGCAGTTCGAGTACCGCCAGCTGGAAACTCCAGGGAACACCCTGCAGCAGCTAAGCTGGCAATGGCCAAGCAGTCACCGCTGGAAACTCCAGGAGACCCTGGGGCAACAGTCGGGCAGCAGGGTGGGGAGCCATGCCGGGCCAGTGTTAGAGGGTAGGGATATAATAGCGTAGTCAATTAATTGATAAGCAAAAGCTTATAGATTAATGCTGTAGACTACACCATTTCCCACTTCTCTTCCCTGCCCCCCACAGTACATTTTTTAGCAGGCTGACCAATAGTCTGGCTCAGTGCTGGCTTGTTATAGGTCTGGGAACTACCCTGCTACAGCTCTGTATTTCAAGAGTATTGGGAGCTGGGCGGCAGGCAGCTTGACTCAATTCTGGCTTCTGCTGGGTCCAGGAGCTCAGACCCCGCCCCAGACAGGGGCTGCTGCTGGTTTTTAAACTGGCTCCCCTTGTGGACCAGCTCCTGCCTGGCACCCGGCATTACTGCCTCTGATACAGAGGCAGCAGCATGGAGTGGTAGGGGGCTCCTCATGAGTGAGGCTGGAGTGCACTGGCTGCCGTCCCTGTCCCCAGGACCTAAACAATAGTCGAGTAACCAAGAAGAATTCATGAGGTTACTCGACTATTCAATTAACCAATATTTAACATCCCTATTAGGGGGACCAGCTTTTGGGCAACCGCAAGAAGAGGAGCCCGGGAGTAGGGCAGTCAGCAGGGAAGCACTGACCTCCCCTGGTCCGAAAACTCCCTGTAGTTATTTTTTAAGAAGCATGAAACCAAATTCTTAGATTTTGGGCCAGGGGAGGAACAGCAGGAAGGCAGAACAAGGAAAAGGGAGAGAAAAGAGAAACAACCCATTGCCTACTCTTTAAAATTCGGAAGCAAGAAACTTCTGTAACTTTCTGCAGCAGTGATGGCATCCGGCCATCTGTAATTCTACACTTAAGGAATCCACCATTAGCAGTAGAATTCCAAGAATCCTGCCTTTTCATAACTCTGTTCACAATCTCTGTCTGAGAAGCAAGAGAATTTAACCCTTTCTAGAATAATCAGTATAGAATTAAATGGTTTCAAATTAAAAAATTCTCTGAAAACCTGGATTATCAAAAATGAAACCATTTTTTAAAATTCAACCATAAAATGTCAATGGTGCATGACAAGAATGGAACAGCAGAATTCAAGGACACACTTGAAAGCTAAGTGGACAAATTACTGTATACAAAAGCTTTTCTGCACTGTACTGCCTTTATCCAGTATTAACAGCATTTCAATCTAAATAATAAATGTCATCGAAAAAGTTTCACATGGCTGCATGTGTTTTATTCACTAAGAGTGAAGTGTAACACAGGAAGGTAATATTTGAAAGCTTTCATTTAGTTACGCAAAGCAAAATGACAATTTTCAGTGCATAATACAAGTTTTATAGACTACATATGACACCGGCATTGTGTTGTGTAGGCAACTCCACGATGTCACATTTAGATCGACTGGCAGTCCTCACACTATCAAAGTGCCCATATTGGGGAGTTGTAGGAATCTCTTTATTAAGTGCATTTTAAATGTTCAGAAGAATTAGCCACCTGTTAAATAAGGATTACTGGGTTAAATCACCTCTTCAACTCCCAACTATAAAGACCCTCATGTCCTGACTTGCGAACTACAGAACCTTTATTAGAAGTAAAAGTATGAGTGACAGAACATGCATCACCTAGCTTGGAAACAATCTGAAACAGAGGTATAAGACAACTTCCATTTCCTCCTTTGCATTGGGAAAACTGCATGGTTATTTTTATTATTCTTCATACAATGCAGGATAGCTTATGAGTTGAACCAAAAGCAACCAAAGGTCTTAAAGTAACTCAAGTTTGACCTTTATATGAATTTTTCCTAAGGCTAGGTTTTCTTTTCCTCTGGAGCAGACCCAATGAAATGACATGACTTTTAAAAACATGCACTAGTGAGATATGTTCAAGTATCTTTAATACCTGCCCAAGGAATATTTGTCTCATTGGTACTCTGTGTGCCTGGCTTTTATGCCATGAGGAAAGGAGTACATGCATTTTAGTTTCTCTTGAAGGAGAAAGCCTAGCATTTACACAGCACTTGAATCCATATACCCTTTACAGTTCTTCCAAAGAGGTAGATGAGAGCTCCTCAGCAAGTCAGACTGAACTGAGTAAAAGAGTCAACAACTTAGGACATTTTTACACTGAAAAAAAAGTGTCATATTAGAAAGTAATTGAATCCAAGGCAAGCTGATTCATCTCAGCTTGAGGGTACTGGGAGTCCTCTGTGCCAGTGTCAGCAGTGCTAAAGAAAAATGCCTTTTTGTGCGTTCAGGACAGAAACGCTATTCTTCCAAAAGAAATAAAACTTATGGGTTTAAGAATTGGTGCCCTAGTGCTATTGTCTTACAGAGCCAGAGGATGTTACCTCCATAGTTAAGAGACAAGTCAATTCTTTGCCAACCAAGTTTGTTTTCCGATCCAGTTTCTTGAACAGCCTTCCGAGCAACTCATCTTTACACAAACTAGATTTATTCCTCTATATAGGTTGAACCTCTCTAGTCCAGCACTCTCTGGTCTGGTGTGATTTTAGTTAGCTGATGTCCATTTATCATGGGTGAGGCTATGTTTCCCCGCAGTCCCATAAAGTCTGTTTACAGCCACCAATCCTGACTCTCAGGATAAGTCTAGACTACAAGCCTCTTTTGAAAGAGAGTCTAGACTACAGCCAGAACTTTCAAAAAAGAGAGCTGCTTTTTTGAAAGTCAGCAGCTAAGCAATGTAGATGCTCTCTTTCAAAGAAGCACAGTTTGCATTCAATAACTGCTATTTTCGAAAGAGCACTTTTGGAAAAAGGCATTATTCCTCATAAAATGAGGTTTTCCATGATCGAAAAAACTGCCAAATTCTTTCGATTTACTTTCAAAAGAACGCGGCAGCAGTCTAGACGCAGGGGAAGTTTTTTCGAAAAAAGGCCACTTTTTTTGAAAAAACCCTGTAGTCTAGACATATCCTCATTGTTTTGTGCTGTTATTTACCCCTTAATGTCTTCTAAGAGACAGTGAGCAGTGGAAGTCCCTGTAATGCTGCTAGACAACATTGACCTTCTATGATCGGGTAAATTCTCTGGTTCGGTACTAGTCAGGTGCTAGGCTAGAGCGGTTCAATCTGTCTCTCAGTATCTCAAAAGTATCTGACATTTGAACTGGCATCTATTCTTCTGGGGCATCTGGTAGGCAGCTAAACAAAGGGGTCATCACTTAGAAGTATAGACAAAGCCCAAGACTAAGTTTAAAGTGCAGTCATGACACCCCATTAACACAGAAGTGTGGTCACGGCTCTAGGTAAACCACCTCCAGGAAGGAAGTAGTTTACAGCACTGGGAGGCAGTTTATAATGGCACTTTACAGGGCTGTAACTTGCTGCACTTGGGCAGGGGGGAAGGGAATGATGTTTTTTCACATCCCTGAGCAACAAAGTTACAGCGCAGTAGAGAGGCAAAGTAGACAAGTACTCACAGATATGCATGGCTGAGCCTTTGGAGTTTGCTGCTGAACTTCAGTCTATGTTTCTGAATCTCCCTTTTGAAGATACCACACTTCTGAAGTGAAATGATGAACTATGCACTAGCTTTAGCTTCCACTTAAATGTTGAGTAGGATCACCATAAGAGAACAAAGTACAGGTGACAAAAGCATGAATTAAAGACAAGCATCAGAGAGATGTCTGCTATCTCCTGATCAAATACAAAGAGAGAAGTTCCTTCTCACTCTCACTATTTGATTATACAAAAGCAAATGGTAATATTATCAAACAACCCAACTACCATCTGTGGTAACAAATTTTGTAGATTACCCCTGACTGAGTGTGAATGGTAACTTCCACCAGCATATCAGCTTCCTTACTACAATTCCACATTTGCTATGAGTCTTCTCAGGATTGAGTCTCAGGGCATAGCAAAATGATCAAGTTATGTCACCAACCCACCCCCTCCTTTTGGCAACAAAAATCTAATAGCCACAAAAGTTGCAAAAACTGCCCAGTTTTTGAGACAAAAAACTTCCTCTTCCATGAGGTGGGGTTTTCTTTCTCACTTGCTTTACTGTCAACAATCATGCAAGTGTGTACTACAGGAGGCTTTTTTGTTGCCGCCACCTGCAGCCAGGTACACGAAAATTCTCTCTCTCTCTCACACACACACACACACACACACACACACACACACACACACACACACACACACACACACACACACACACACACACACACACACACACACAGCTGATCAAGGTTGACTATCCCACCAAGCCTCTCCTGCTTCGACAGCTGCGAAGGTTTTGGACCATAACATGGGGAGACAAGTCTGTGCAGTGGCAGCTGTGAGAGACCCATAGGAACTGGGATATGTACAGCATAGTTCCTGCTAAGGGGCGCGGCTGCATGGCTGTGCACAAAAAATTTCTTTGCCTGGCCACTAATTTTGCAGAGCTGTACAGCAGGTGGCTGCTCCAGCAGCTGGGGTGGCCGAGGAAGCATTTGAGGGGGGCAGGGGAGGGCGCAGCTAGGAGGGCAGCAGAGGCCACATGAGGGTGGGCTGCTCCAGTGGCCAACTGGGGCTGCACGGTGGGTGGCCAGGGCAAGGACCTGCTGTGCAGTGGGGGAGGCTGGGGCCTGTTCTGGTGACCTGACACAAGATGGGCAGCTGGGCTGGGGCCTGCTCAGTGGTCCAGGGACTGTGGGCCAGCTTGGAGGGCCGGGGGCCTGCTCCGGTGGCCAGGACCAGCTCCAGTCCTTCCCCAGGGCTGAAGCAGTGCTCAGGGCCACAAAGTGACTTCTGGACTGCTCCTTGGGCTGGCTGCATGGCAAATGCCCAAAACTACAGCTGAACTGTGATGTGGCTGCTCCAGTGAGTGCCCTGCATACAGGCTGCTTAGGGAGCAGCTCACCTTCTCCCCAAGAGGTGGGGGGGGGGGGATACACTACCTGGGAGAATCTCTTGGGGAGCAGTGGCACACATCCGATCACGTGCACATGACCTCGTTTGCACACAAGATACAATTCACTGCGCTCGTGGATGGAAAATCTTAGAGGGAACACGGATGTACAGGCACTTTTCTCAATCCTTGTGTGAAAAAGAGCATGAGCAGGACATACTGCAGTGCAGAGTTAAGATAAATGAGCTGAGGCAATCCTACCATAAGGTCAGAGAGGCAAACTTTCACTCCAGTGCTGTACCCAAGACATGCCAGTTTTATAAGGAGCAGGACGCAATATTGGGGGTCGACCTTACCTCCTCCACCAAGAGCTCTCTGGATACTTCAAAGGGCACTAACTCAGCAAAAAGAGGATTTAACCCTGATGATGAAATCACAGATGAAAAAGCAGAGCTGGATGATGGGGGCCTCACAGCAAGATTGCCTGGTGTGGCAGATAGCCAGGAACTGTTTTCAAATCCCAAAGGCAAATGGCCAGTCTCAGCAGCAGCTCAAGAGGGAGCAGGAAGCAGGGTATGAGACACAGGGGCAGAGCAAGTGGCTCTGGTTTGGGGAGCGCAGCAACGGATTAGGGCACAGAAAGGTAGGAGGGGTGCTGTATTTCTGTGAGCTGTGTGTAGCCCCATATGGCTAGACATTATGTCCAAGTAAGGTCTTCCACGGCAACTGAATCCTGTAGAGAGATGCTCTGCAAACTTTTCCTGAAGTATTTATTGTTCTTCTCTTGCAGGTTCCATGGCAATGAAGACATGTTTCCTCCCACGTGCTAGGACACTCTCCCATGCCGTTCTGCAATCAGTGGTGCAGGAACCAAAGTGGCACACGATTTAGCTGCATAAAGAACAGGGAAACAGCCCCTAGCATTCAGAAGTTGAGCCCTGGTTTCCCTGCCTACCCTCATCAGTGCAATATCGGCAAGAATGATCTCCTCCAGTGGGAAAGTGTGGCATTATTAGAATAATTTCCATGCAAACCTGCTGCACAAGCTGGGACTGTATTTTCTCATACCCCTATGCACACTTCTCATCCCCCATTTCCCCTTCCCTCAAATTCACCATGTTTACAGTACATGAGAGGTGTGTATCTTTCAAGGGCCAGTTGGAAAGTGGTTGCATATGTTGAAAAATGTGCTTGTAAGTGAAATATTTCAATTTTGAGCAGGAATTTAACAATCCATTTTTATTATATTCTGTGTTGCAGATGAGATCTTGAAAACTCAAAAGACTTCTCCAGCTGACAGATTGCATCAACTAAGGAGGAGCCCCAAGCGAAACAGGGTGGCTCTTGTGAGGGAGGTTCTGAAGCATTCCTCAACTGAGGTCCAAAAAAAGGGAGGAGCAATGGCTAAGCGAAAGGCAGGATAGGAAAGACACCACTGAACACATGATCAAGGTCATGGAAGAAAAAACAGAGATGCTCAAGTGTTTATCAAGCTGCAGAGTCATCAGACCTGATCTCAACTTCCCTCCAACACATACAAAATTCTTTATCCAGCAATCCACTCTCTACACTCAAACATTCCTTTTCACTGTCTGGGAATCCTCCATTTCTGCCACACTCCACTCCCTATAACAACCGGGACTGCGATAGCTGGACCCAAACAAGGTTTTGAGGCTTCACCTTACTCCAAACCCTCCATTACCAGCAAGCACGGATCTTAGACGTGTGCTGTGATTTGTAGGGATCAATAAATGCAAACATTTTTAATAGTACAGTGGTTTCATTTTCTGTTCCACAACCAGTACCAGTTACTCAGGCCCCAGGTACAGGCTCTTAAAGCGCACTCCTTCACAGAATTGTGTTACTTGGGATGAGGAATGGGATGCAGCAGGGAAGCAATCCCAAAAGAGGCATTTAAGAAGTCCTCATTGCCAAGGTAGTTCCTCAAAGCAGCCCTGATGTTAATGGCAGCCCTACGAGCTCCTCTAACAGAACGTAGTATCTGGCTGCTCTAACTCTGAAGCCAAGCACTGTGCTTCAGTGCTTTACCCTTGAGAAAACATTTTACTGTTATTCACACAGATTATGCAAAGTACAGCAAGCGGCTTTAACCCTAGGGCTATGATCCTCCATAAGGCCTTGCCTGCCATAGGGACGCCTTCATTTCCTTTTCAATCTGTCAAACTACATTCCACTAACCACACGGCATCATCTTATCCTATTGTTGAAGTCCTCCTCATTGCTGTTCAGGTGTCCTGTGTACGGTTTCATGAGCCAGGGCTGTAAGTGGTAAGTTGGGTTTCCCAGGATCACTATAGGCACTTCCATATAAGCCACTATAATATTGCACTCTGGAAAGAAAGTCCCTACCTGCAGCTTTCTAAACGGGTCACTGTCTCTGAAAATGTGTGTGCCATGCACCTTTCCGGACCACCCTGCATTTAGGTCTGTGAAATGCCAACAGTGATCCACAAACACCTGAAGGAGCATTGAGAATCCCGTCCTGCTGATATACTCTGTGGTAAGGTGGACTGGCAACAACTGGAATGTGTGTGTCATCACTGGCCCCACTAGTTAGGAAAGCCGATTTCTGCAAAGTCAGTCACTATGTCATCCAACTTCCCCAGAGTCATGGGTCCTCCACAGCAGAATGCAATTTATTACCCTACACACTTGCAGTAATGCAGCTCCAGAGGTCGACACCCCCACTCCAACTGATTTGCAACAGAAAGGTAGCAATCAGGAGTCACCAGCTTCCACACAATAATTGCCACACACACTTCCCTACTGACCAGGTAGTTCTCATTGGGTTGTCCTTTCACCACACAGTTTGGGAGCTGACTCAGCACACAACTCCAGAAGATTGCTTTACGCATACTAAAGTTCTGTAGACTAACATTCTCATCCCACAGCTGCATGACAGTGCTACCCTGCAGCCCAAAAGCAATTGTCTCTCCTGTACAGGAACTCTGAGACAGCCAAATGCATTGACAGGTTGCTGCTGTCCATTTCAGGCCTGTGACTCTTCTTCTGACAGTAACTTCAACAGTAACTCTCCTGCAATGTGTGATGTCCTCACAACACTGAACACAGCATAGAAGAGAAGTATAAAATCCATGCTTTCTTACTGCAGATGCTGGAATGCACAGCAAAGAATGGCAGTTGTAGAAATCGTGCAAAAGGAAGCTGGACACGAGCTAAGTGCAGGGGAAACAAGTAGTGCCTGATGGGACGTTTTGCACATTCTGAAGATGTGCTGCACTTTGTTCTGTTTCCCCACTGTGCCTAGTGAAAGGTGGTGTTGCCAAGCATGGTGAGATGCATGCCCACAGTGCATTGCTCAGTCTGTTGACAAGGCAGCTAAAAATGTGGCCATGAGCTCTTGACATAGGGAGCCAGTCGAAATATGCTTTGGCAACTTTTGCATGTCAACATTACTTTCATTGCCAAAACTTTGCAGAGTACACATACCCTCAGTCAAACTCTCATCAAACACAGGCACCAGGAAAAATAGCAAAACATACTCTCTAGAATGGTCACCAACAAGTAGATCAGAATCTACTGGTGGATCTTGGAGCCTCTGACTGGTTTGGCCAAGAGGCTATCAAGTGCTGGCACTTCAAATGCCCCTCCCGCCCTTTACCTTGGAGCAGGCCCCTCAGGAGCCTCTTGTTTTCTGTGCAGGGCAGAGGAGGAAGAGGGTTGCTGATGTCAAGGTGCCCCTTCTCCCACTTTGTATCCTATCTCCACAGAGCAGAGAGGGGGTCACAACAAAACTTGGGGATGTGGAGTTTGCTGGCTCCTTTTGGGAGTGGTGCAGGGCCAGAACAGGGGTGAACCTGCCTTAGCTCCACCACCCAGGACCTACCTGAGGTAAGCAGGGCCCAGCTGGAGCCCACAAACCTTCCCCAGTCATGAACCCTCTCCTGCACCCCAATCCTCTGCCCTGGCCCTGAGCACCCCTGTATCCAAATGCCCTCCCAGAGCCTGTACCTGGAACCCCCTCCTGTGCCCCAAGCTCAGCTCAGGGCCCCTCTCACACTCCAAATCCCTTAACCCAAGACCAGAGCCTGCACCCCAAGCCTCTGCCCCAGCCTGGTGAAAGTGAGTGAGAATGGGGAAGGGAGGGCATGAAGATGGAGTGAGCAGAGGGCGGGGCCTTGGAGAAGGGGCATGAAGGAGGTGAAGCAAGGGTATTCAGGTTTGAAGTAGATCCTGGATTGCATACAAATTCAAAAATTGATCTTGTGCTTAAAAAGGATGGAGTCCACTGCCCTAGATAGATAAGATACAAAGTTGGATGTCAGCATACTGAGACTATTTCAGCGCAGGCAGTCTCATTAACTCTAGCAGAGCTATACTGGCAATGAATAAGACGGATGAGAAAGTAGACCTGTGGAATCCCATGATGGGCCTTGGTGGAAAGGGAAAGAGCAAATTCAATACTACTCTCTCTGATTACCAAGAAACTAAAGCAATGAAGTCCAGCCTTGTCCACTCCTTCCAGAATTCCCTGACATGTTCAACATCGTCTCCTGACTTAAGGAACTGAAAAGCTGATTGAGGCCTGATATTTTTGCATCAGAAGGTGATTGGCAATGCAATTAAGTATTCTGTGTCACACTCAGATTAGAATCCCAATTACTCAAGGTCAAATAAAACAGAACCATCTCTTCCGAGATTTGTAACGTTGTTGCCTTTCTACAGTTTTGTCCCAATATACTACTCCATTTTTGTGTATCAAATATTTTCAGTATCATAATTTGGCTTTTTTTCAGGGACTAAGTATGATGCATTTAACAGAACAAAGAGCAGCTGATCCCGACTAATGGGACAAAGGGAAGACTACACATGATTACTTTAAAGCACTCTACTCTGTCTTCAAATGGAAGCAGATGAGCAAAGTCAGTAGAACTGTGCTTTGTGGCTTCTTAAAAATTCTGTTGGGGTATGTCTACACTACCCCACTAGTTCGAACTAGCGGGGTAATGTATGCATACCGAACTTGCTAATGAAGCCCGGGATTTGAATTTCCCGGGCTTCATTAGCATAAAGCCGGCGCCGCCATTTTTAAAAGCCGGCTAGTGCGAACCCCGTGCCGCGCGGCTACACGCGGCACGGGCTAGATAGTTCGAACTACGTAGCCATTCCGAACTATCTGTACACCTCGTTCCACAAGGCGTACAGATAGTTCGGAATAGCTAGCTAGCTTCATTAGCAAGTTCGGTATGCATACATTACCCCGCTAGTTCGAACTAGCGGGGTAGTGTAGACATACCCTTGGAGATTTAGTAGTAGAATGACTGAATAGTAATCTAACAGAGAAAAGGCAACTACCAGTTTATCTCAAGAATGTCTCAATTACTGAGATATATCGAGGCAGCCATTTAGAGCTCAATTCAAACATTTACTAAGCACTAGTCCTTTTGATTCAGATGCAAGATAAGATGATAGGCATGTGAGAGCAATTTGCTCAACTAGTTTTCCTCAAGCATATTTCTGCTGACTAATCTCTATCTGATTTGAGATTTGTATAAGTAATTTCATGGAGAAAAGAAGGGCACTCAATCTAGTGTTTTAGTGTCAACAGGTACTATAATCCCACCCCCCTCCATGCCTGTCTGTGAACACAAAAGATAAAGCAGCAGGCTAGTGAATACCTGGACAGAAAAGTGATAGAAATGTAGCCGTGTTAGTCTGGTGTAGCTGAAACAAAATACAGGACTATGTAGCATTTTAAAGACTAACAAGATTTTTGATTTGTCCTTTTCATATGTGTTCATTTTTTTTAATTGTATCCTTTTGTATATGTAGTTGTGACTATTTTCTTCCACTATTTGATCTGAGGAAGTGGGTCTGGCCCATGAAAGCTCATCATCTAATAAACCATCTTGTTAGTCTTTAAAGTGCTACATAGTCCTGTATTTTGGACAGAAAAGTGTGTGTGGGGGAGGAGGGGGGGGGGGATCTGGGCCAGGTCACTATGATCTTTATTGAAGGTGGCTAGGAATTTTGCCTATCATACTGTGGTTTTGCTATGTTGGTAATGGCATGAGCCTTACTCCAATGATATGGTTTAACGGGGTTACTGATCCAAATTTAATTTCTGACTGGTGCCAACATCTGTTGTAATTGTAATTAAACATGTTCTTTCTTGCCAAGAGAGAACAGCCTTAATAGGTGATCTGCAAAATCCTTACAGTTTATATCTCATTAAAAGGAAACTTTAGCAGTTTAAGTTTACAGAGTCACATTAATTAAAGCCTTTAAAATAAGCATGGGTTAAAACTACTTGTAGGACGAGTTTATGTTATAAATTAGATCTGACAAAAGTGACCTACTGAAAATACTTTGACAGTCTGAGAGAAGAGATTGTTTTCATAAGTCAGGGTTGTGCAAGTGAAATGCCTTGAACCAAGTCATAGGCAGTTTGTGCAGAATGACAAATTATGAATTAGTACCAACTTATAGTACATCATCTAATATGGGTATAAGAAAATATTTCCTTTTATATAGTAAATGTAGAGAGTTAATATTTTGTTTTATATGCCTATTATGTATTACAAGAACAAAAGATACAGCATTTACCAAGTAAATCAGATGGTGACATTTTCAGAAGATAAAGAAATGAGACGCACACATTCCATTAAGAATAGATGCTGAGTACCTAACATCCTTCTTCTGTAAATCCCAGCCTGTTATAAAAATGTGGTCTGGGGGCACAGAGTATACATTCATACTTATTATCAATTAACAGTTAAATGTCTAGACTGCATGTTTTGTTTTAGAACCCTTTAATCCTTTTTCTGTTATATCAGCGACTTCCCTGCTTATCTGTTCTCTGACTCTGCATTCTCCTCAGAGAATTTTGGAAAAGAAATGGCTAATAGAAGGGAGAGATACTTTACAATTTTATCTGCAATAAACAGCAGGAAGATCTGGGTCTGTGTTCAATAAAAAACTCAGTGTTTAACTACATAATTCAGATCACACTGGTAAAACCAAACTGATGACCATTATGATTTTCATGATTAAAAATCATTTGAAAGATGATTCCATAGTTAATTAAGTTCAGCATAATATACGGAATATTAATGTAACATACCTGAGAAAATGCAAGGGAAAAATTACTTCTTTTCATAGAAGCAGTTATTACAAGATATCATCTTAAAGAATAGTAAGATTTTCCCTCTATGAATACTGAGCTCACAGATTTTCCCTCTATGAATACTGAGCTCACAGATAAAAGCAACTACATGCTGGGCTGCTTTAATCTATGATGAAAACACAGTTTAGAATCAGCCTCAAGAGTAAGTAGGGGGCTGTAAATAGCTACTTTGGAGTTCCTTCACTTTGCTGCACCCTGAGTTTATTGAGTGCAAGTAAGAACCTCCTGAAACCGCATGACTAAGGAGATTAAAAGGTAGGAAAGGTAGGAAGACTAATAAAGCCAATATGGCTCCATCAGGAGCTTTTTAATTATATGAAAAAAATAAAAAAGGAATCCTACACAAAGTGGAGAGACGGACAAATTGCATGCGTTTCTTCATCTCTGTTGTTATTAATTGTTAACCATCTGGCCACAGGTAACCTTATTAGTGAATGCTGAAACAAAATAGGAATTAAGCACCTCAGCCTTTTTGATGTCATCAGTTATAGCTCTCCTTCCCTGTTAAGCAGAAGACCTTCATTCTCCTTAGTATATAAGACTACACTGCAATATAAGACCATTCTTGAGCCAAACATAAGCAAGGTGAAAAGACTGAACCTACGAGAAAAGGATAAAAAAACTGCATGTTGGGATTGAGGGAAAAAAAAAAGACTGCAGAATGTTCTATTAACAGTCATCAAATATAACGGCTATTGTAAATAAGATGGATTGTTTTCCATGTCTACTTCTTGTCCTCTCTTCAGTGGTGGGCTTAATCTGTAGCAAGGGAGATTTAAATTAGATGTTAAAAAAACATTTCTAACTATAAAAGTGTAGTTAAGTTCTGGAAGATGTTACAAAGGGAGCACAGGAAATCCCATCATTTTTATGAACAAGCTGGACAAACACCCGCAAGGACTGTGTAGGTTTTCTTGGGGCTTGTCTACATTGGCAAGTTACTGCGCTGTAACTTTCTCACTCTGGGATGTGAAAAAACAGCATTGTAAAGCACCCTTGTAAACAGGCTGCCATCTTGGTTAGCTACTTCCCTTGTGGAGGTGGTTTACCTAGAACAGTGTTTCTCAACCTTTTCTTATAAAGTACCCCTTTAAAAAAAAAGTACCCCAGTACCTACAGTTTTCAGACACACACTTTTTTTTCCTACCATTGCAACACATTTGTTTAAACAACTTAATCCTAGCTGGGCGGGAGATGAAATTTTTGGGTGTAAAATTACAAAAATAATAAAACACTGTAAAACTTAAAACAAAAATTCAGTTTTCTTCAAATTTCAGTTGTATTGATATATATCCTTCCCCCCTCCCGCCCCCAGAGTTCTCTCGAGTACCCCTAAGGGTACTCATACCACTGGTTGAGAAAGACTGACCTAGAGCACTGAGCAAGCTCTTGTCCAGAGCTTTTGCCAGGACCATGCTGCCATGTTAAAGCACTGCCGCAGCAGCAACACTTGAAACTAGAAGCGTACACATAGCCTCTAATCAGACCTGCCTCTACTCCAGGTTTCTTCCAGCCCTGCATTTCTATGATTTTTATGATTAAGTTAAGATTGACTAGAAACTGAAAACGCAAGGCCCTGAATAAGGGCTAAACAGTAAGTGGCACTCTCGCAGAGCCACTGAGCAGCTCCTTCACTGACCTGTCAGAAAGGAACTGGTTTGAACGTTCTGGAGCCTCTGAGGTTATGTCTACACTGCAAAGAAAAACCTCACAGTGCCAAATCTCAGAGCCCAGTCTATTGACTCAGGCCATGGGGTTAAAAATAGCAGTGTAGATGTCCCCACTCAGCTAGAGCTCTAGCTTTAGAAGTCAAAGAGAGGATGGTGGTGGAGTCTGGAGCCCGCCCCCCACACACACCTGAGTGGAATATTTACATCCCTTTTTTTAGCCTTGAATCCCAAGCCCCAGGAGGCTGAATCAATTGACCTGAACTCAAACTCCATGCTTCAGGTTTTTGTTTGCAGTTTAGACATATCACATGAGCTACCTGAAGTTGGAGCATATTGAGTAAGTTAGAGCTCTCAAGCCAGTGTGCAGGTGCCTCGCTGGATCACATTTCAAGACCCAGACACAGTTTCCTACATGACTCATGTTAAGGAATTAGACATCAATAAAGAGAATTCTGGACATGTGGTATTTTTAGAGAACTCTCAGCACTATTAGCAAAAAATCAGACATTAATTGTGTTTTTAAACAGTGTAAGCCATTAAAGGTCTTAATATACCCCTACGATCCTCCCCCATTTATTAATCTGTCCTCTGGGTAATGCAAAGATGGTCACCCTGCCTCTTCATTCTACAAACAAAGTGAAAAACAATACCACTCTCTACCCAACATGAAAAGATTACAACAGGAAGGGAGTTTTATTTGTTAAGCTACTAGAACTATTTCCTGTAGTCAGTTACATTTTAAATCTCTTCAGCTAAGCATATAGTGACATGAACTGCCAACCCCACATGCTTTAGATCTTGTCTGGTTTGAACCCAAGAGAAATCCATAATCAAAGTAAAATTTAACTGAAGATTCTTTGGTTTTAATTACAACTATTTTCTAAACTCTCCTGAAAATATTGCATCTTCTTGTTGGCTGAACACTAGACACCTACTGTATTTGCAGACTATAAAATTTCTCAAAAGGAACTTTGTTAAATTAAAATTGACAATCTGTCTTTGAACTCTTGGGCAGTTTTACTAGATTTTCCTGCCCTGAGGAAAATAGCAAAACTAACTTAAGGAACAAAGGCAGGAATTTCAACCCACCTCAATCAATTGACCTGCTTTTTTTTAAAAAAGTGAAATTTAACCACTTAGGAACAGATTGTCTTGACTGTGCATATAATATACAGTTTAGATTTTCTATTTGCTTATTAATAATATAAAACAGGTTTCTGTAACCAGTATTTTCAAAGGAAAAATAACCTTGCCAGACACAAGTGAAGTAAGACTGAATTTTAAGGAACTCTATGGCTAAAAACCCTTCAGTCATGCAGATGAAGAGTAAATTACAAACACTAAGAAATGCAAAATACACACACTACAAAAATTGCTCTTTTAATTTAAATCAGGGGTATGGGAACTTTTTTGGGTCAGAGGTCCCTGACCCACAGAAAAGTCAGCGGGGGCCACACACAAGTGAGAAATAAAATAAAATAAAATAAAATCCTCACTAATGTAGCACCCAATTGAGAAGGAGAAACATACTCCCCACATTCTCCTGGCACAACAGAGCCTAGGAGAGCCCAGCCTAGTAGATTCTGTGCGTTCCAGCCCTGTGGTGGGGCAGCAGAGGGGAGGGGAAGGCTGGAGTGCAAGCACTGGCTCCCCAATGTAAAGGGGTCCCTGAGTAGAGTTGCCAGGTGTCCGGTTTTGATACGGACAGTCCAGTATTTTCGCCTCCTGTCTGGTTTAAAAAAAAAAACGACACCTAAAATGTCCGGTATTTTCTGATTTTTCCCCCCTGCCAGGAGGCGAAGATACCACACACCTGGCAACCCTATGACACACTCAGCAACTGGGCCCAGCCCCCGGACACCCCTCCACCCGCTTACCTGGTTCCGCAGGGGCTTGTCTTGTGGCTGGAGCAGAAAAACAAAATAGCCATCGTCCAAAAAAGCCTTTTCTTAAAGGGGCCATGCTGATTTTTTAATTATTTTTTGCTTAAAAATCCTTTTTTTTTCTTCCCCCTCAACAACTTTGGTCTCTCCCCTTCCCCTCCCCCCCTTTCCTTTAACAGAATTTGTTCCCAGTGTTTTTGTTTTTGGGGGGGGGGTACGGGAGGGGTGTTTGGTATTTTTGGTTATACCATCTGGCAACCCTCCCCCTGAGCCAGGCAAGCTGGAGGCCACATCTGGTTCCCAGGCCTAAGATACCCCACCCCAATTTAAATCAAACATTTAAATGATGCCGGAGAGCTCATGACAAATAATGCTTTAAAAAAGCTGCTCTTTAAGGGAAAAAGTCTAAACCAGGAAGAATAGTGACAAAAGGATTTCAGTGAACATTAATAATGGCAAGCTTCACAGGATTATTACATACCATCCCTTGGTGGATTCTCTTCTAGTTTTTCCCCTCCGGAATGCAAAGGTCCAACTGCAGTTTGCAATTCTATTTGCTTCTTTTCACAACTGAAATCTGGGAGTCGTGGAGCTTGTGGTCTAGTCTTTCTTGCAGGATTCAGGAAAAAGCAGTATGCACACCTAAATGCTGAACAAAGGTTTACAAAAGCATATACAATAGTAATCTCACTAAGGGCATGTCTATACAGAAACATTATTTTGGAAGAACGGATCTTATTTTGAACAACATACTGTGCATCTACACAGCAAGCCATTATTTTGAATTAATTTTTGCTTTGGAGGACCTCTCCCTCTGACTCCTGTAACCCTCATTTCACGAGGAGTAAGGGAAGATGAAGGAAGAGTGTTCTGCCTTCGACTTCCTGCTGTGTAGACAGCGCCAAAAGCCAAATTAAGCTATTTCGGCTTCAGCTACGCAACTGACGTAGCTGAAGTTGTGTATCTTAATTCAACTTTTGCCCTGCTGTGTTGATGTTCTCTTAGGTAACTTCTAGTCTCAACATACTAGTATTCAGATTCACATTTTCCAAGAAATAAAGCTCAGTGAAGATATTAAAGACACTACAGAACTTTTGTCTTTAAATTAGAAAATAGTTCTATTAACCAGTTTTAAAAAACAATGAAGCATACTTCATGCTTTAGAGTAACACCACCTAAATCTACTCTGGTCCCTCTAAACTTCTTCCCTTTTTCTCTGTGGACTTACTGAGTGTATGTTTACTTTCTGCTCTGCTGTTGCTATTTGTGAACATTATTGCTTAGTGTTCAGAGGAGCATCACAAACAACAAAATATGCATCTCATGATACACAAAGTGATGCCAAATATATAAACAATCTTTTATCTGTTATTTGAGTCACTGGCAGCTTGTTTATGGAAGAAAAGTATACTTACAGATTTATAAAATAAGACTATTATCTTGTTTTTTATTTTACATAGTCCAGTATAGATATCCATTACTTTTAAATTATTCTATCAATTATTACTCAGTCATTTACTTTCCTTGGGGCTACCTTGATGTTGTGAGCAGGCTTGAGAGTTTTCATGACCCTGAGAGCTATGGCAGCAGTTTAACTCCTGGTAGGACCACTCCATCCAGACAGATCAAAGAGTAGGAACCAGACAAAAAGCAGTATATTGCTAGGGTGGACAAGATTATGTAGACCAGTAGGCAGCTGGTCTAGGAGAAGGCATATTTTATATTAATACTGGAGTTATCCGGCCTGTGAGTGAGTCATGGCCTGAAGACTTTGGTGGAACAGCCAGTTTCTGCTTAAGTCTGTAGTAACATTAGCAAGTGAAACTGGCACAGCCTAGACACTACGCCAGGATCACTTTTGTCATCAATGGGATCTGCATGTGATAGTCTCAGTTGTTTCTCCCGCACAATCTGCTACTACTTTGGAAAATGCTTTGTGTATTTCTATAGTCCTTAAATGTAGTTCATTCATCAAACTCAACTGCAGACTCCACGATTACTTTAAAAATAATCTTCTGCAGTGGTAGCTAGTAAGGAAAAGCCACCTTTGTGTTGGAAAAATATTATCAGGTGTCAGCACGGCCAACAGACATGTCAGGACCTGAGACAATGGGGGGCAGTGGTTCTGCGCTTCCAGAAGAGGCAGGGCCAATGTTAGAAAGGGTGGGGCTGAGGGCAGTCAGCCCTTAGCACCGCCTGGACCACGGTGCTGTTCTCCCTCCACCTCCAGAGTTGCAGAGCAGCACTCTTGTGCTTCTGCAGCAAATCAAAGGGGCCCAGGGCTCCAGCTACTGCAACTTCTGCTGTAGCAGCGGCAGCAGCTGGGAGCTCCAGGCCTATCTGAATGGTCGGGCCCTGGGGCAATTGCCACTTTTGCCCTCCTCCAACCACCCCTGCCCCCATCATGGGTAGGCCTGTATGCTGTCCAATAATTTAAAATACATTTTTACAAAAGATGAAATAAAGGTCCCTTTCTTGCACATCTGGACTGTTTGTTCCTCAAACTGATACACAACATGCATTATGTGGTATCAATCAAAAATGAAATATGCATTGACTACTGGGCTGCATCTATTTTTCCCCAAAGAAGAGACAGATATCCAAGTGCAATGGAGAGAGAAGAGAGATGCCTGAAACTATTTCTTAGACATTAGACTTACTGTACAAAATAGGCAAAATAAAACATCTGTGTTCAATAAAGAACTAAGTCTGCCTTAAGTTATTGTCAGCCATAAATTGAAATACAACCTCCAGGGCTTGTTCCTACTCCTGTTATGAAGCCTCCCTGAGATCTTCTTGCCAAAACAAGATTTTCTTTAAGTTCTAGTAAAGTAGAGCACTTTAAAGCCAGATAGTTTTTAAGATATAAAACCCTTTTGAGGACTATTCCTAGCCCATAGTGATTCTCAAGTATGTACTGGAAAAGACTTATTTCTACTGAATAGTTTTTCACACACAAAACCCTTGGCCTAAAGGTTGTAGTAAAGTGCTTTTAAAAACTTTAAATCTATCCTAAGCTACTGAGAAGTAAGTTACCATATGTGGCATTTCTTAGCTTGTACTAAGTATTTATCTAGAGTTAAAATGTTCCAGTGCTGTAACAGTTTCTGATGACCTACAAGACATATATTTGTATTTTTTTTAAAAGAACAGATTATGCAAGTTAACTCTTACCAATGTATTCAAACTCCTCCTTCAGAGCCATCCCATTGTGAGAAAAACACTGTTGACATATAAGGGCATATCTAAAAAAAGAGTAACAATACAGGTGTTAATTTGAAGCTAAGTATTGCAACAATGGAACTGCTGTATAATATTTAAGCTGAGCAACTTTTAATATAAATAGTCTTAACAAGTAAATGCCCAATCCATTTACTGGTTAGCAGGGTCTCTTCACTATACATCAGCAAAACATAAATTTGTGATCATGATCTGTTTGTTACTTACAAATTAGCAAAATTTTACCTGTTCTGTGGACCATCACCAACTAAGTATTCAACAATTCTATCCAAAGCACCTCTTTCTCGAGGAAGAATAGGTCTTGCTAAAGGAGGGCCTGGTGGATGGAGACCTAACAAATAAAGTGAACACCATGAATGGACTTTTAACTACAAATCGAAACTACACAATGCACTATTTCTACTGCATATGCAAATACAGTAGAACTACTGAACATATTAATATAAACTGTCACAATTATGAAATCCACTAGGGAGACTGCAAGACTTTATTTCAAACTAAAAACATAGTTGGACTGGAGCTAGGGTTTTTTCCTCCAACATGTCATTCTTCAAGTTAAAAGTTTTTCTGTTAAAAGTATTTCCGCAAAAGCACATCTAGATTGGCATGGATGCTTTTGTGCAAAAGCATCCGTGGCCAGTCTAGATGTGATTTTGCGCAAGAAAGACCAGATCGCTATTTTAGCCATCGGGGATTTTTTGCGCAAAACAGTTCTTCCCTGTCTACACTTGCCCTCTTGCGCAAGTATTCTTGCACAAGAGGGCTTTTTCCCCCGAGTGGAAGCATGAAAGTATTTGCGCAAGAAGCACTGATTTTGTACATTACAAAGTCAGTGCTCTTGCGCAAATTCAAGTGGCCAGTGTAGACAGCTAGCTAGTTTTTGCGCAAAAGCATGCTTTTGCGCAAAATCTTGCCAGTCTAGATGCACCCACAGCCTTTATCTTTAAGGCCCTTTAACACCAGTGTACAAGGGGCTTACAGTGGGTGTAAATATAAATGCACCCATTGGCTAACTGAATATTTGCTTTGCTCTCACTGTCAGTTTATTAGAAATCTGAGCGGAGGGAAGTTCACCTGCCCCTGAAATGTGGATTACTAGAAAAATCCAGAAGTTTGTCCAGAGACCCCAAAATTAGAATCTTAAAAATGTATATGAGCATTTTACTACCAACAATGGACACCAGAATCTCTTTTATCACCAAAATGGCATTACTTAAAAATAGGCATTACAGAGAACAGATGGGGAATCCAAGATTGAACACAAAAATGCTGTTATAAGCAAAGAAATTAATCAACTACTACATGGTGAAGCTAACGAATGATCTCTTTTAGCAGAAAAATAGTAGAGGAAGGCCACGGATGCATTCTTCCCTGCCAATTAAAAAAAAACACCCAGAAATATACTGAAGTGAATTTAGGACCCCAAAATATTTTAGAGGATAAGCCTCAACTTTTTGCATTGCTATTAATATTACTGGAAACTTATGAACACCAGTGGGTTGAAGCAGCAGTTGAGAGATCTTCTATGAGGTTTCATCTCTAACTGAGATGCCATATTATAGATCTTCACCTTCCCATTTAAAATAATGAAATCTCTTGTTTAGAAACTAAAGCAATTGATGCAACATGAAAGAGTGACAAGGAAGAACTGACATATTTTAGTAATCTTTCATAAGAGTTTTGTCCTTTCAAATAACTTAATCCCACAATCAGATTTTGCTTCTTTTTGTGTGTCTCCTCAAATACAGAAGTAAGACCACCCAGCTGTCCATAGACCAATATTTGGGAGCAGCAGGTCTGTTATGCAAGATAAATGCAAAATTAAAAATATGTACATTCTATTTCTTGTAGCTTTAACTCTTCACTTCCTTACTCCTGAAGTTGTCAGCTACATTATGAAGGGAGTCTTGTCAAATTAACTTTTAAAATCTAAATAGCCTCAATAATCCCAAACCAGCAGCTCTTACGACATTTAAAATGCAAAGCCAGCTCCAGGAGCTACCCCTGCTGCAGCTCTGCAGAGCGGCCCTTCTCAACTAATTGTGTAATTGATACAAATTGTATCGACTATACGATTAGCCAAAAAACTGCTCTTTAACATCCTTAGCTTAGACTTCTCCCACACTTAACATTAATGCTTAATAAATCATTTAATAAATGCTTTCGATTCAGATTAAAGACCCAAACACTGATTTATTAATAACATTATTTTTACCAAGCTAACTACAAACTACTGCTCAGTACCATTAAAATGTCAGAGTCCTAAAACTGAGACATCCCTCAAAACGCAACAGTAAAATTTCTGATAATTTTTTTGGTAATGATTCACAAACAAAACTGCACACTGGAAAAAAAAAGGATCTTTCAAAAAGAGTTACTCACCATTTGCAGTAATGGAGGTTCTTTGAGATGTGTCCCACTCTAGGTGCTGGTGCCATTTTTCTAGCAGTGCTCTGCTGCACTGTGCACACGCCCAGGCACCTCCTTGTGCCTTTGGTGTCCATTAGGCGCATACACGCTGCATGGCCCCCCTCCATTCCTTCTCCACTCTTGCCACTGGACTAAGAGGGCTCCAAAACAAGGGAAGGACGGAGAACCCCCATTACTGCACAGGGTAACTCTCTTTTCTTCTTCGAGTGCTGTCCTCATGGGTGCTCCACTCTGGGTGACTACAAAGCAGTAGTCAATTCGTGGAGGCGGGTTTGGAGCTCTGCCACTGTCTTGGAGGATAACACCGCTTGTCCAACAGCCATAGATGACATGATGGCAGAGGTAAGTTGTAGTATTTTGCAAACATGTAGTCGGATAACCAGGTGGCTGCCTTGCAAATGTCCTCTAGAAGAAATTGTTACTCACCTTGTGCAGTAACATCTGTTCTTCGAGATGTGTGTCCCCGTGGGTGCTCCACTACAGGTGTCGGGCTCGTCCCGGCGCCGCAAACCGGAAAGTTCTTGCTAGCAGTAGCCCCCTCCGGAGGACCGCGCATGTGCAGAGCGTCCCGCGGCGTTTGCGCCTTTTCTGCGTCGCGTGGTCCGACCCGCCAGTTCCTCCTAGCCGGAACATCTGAAAGAGACAAGACAGAGCTCCGAAGCAGGGAGGAGGGCGGGTCGTGGAGCACCCACAGGGACACACATCTCGAAGAACAGATGTTACTGCACAAGGTGAGTAACAATTTCTTCTTCTTCAAGTGATGTCCCCGTGGGTGCTCCACTACAGGTGAGTATGAAGCAGTCATCTAACCGCTGGTCGTGCTTTGGAATTACTTGTGCACAGAAGAAAGAACTGCCTGAGCGACTGCTATGTCTTCCGCTTTGAGACGGTCAAGGGCATAATGTCGAGCAAACGTGGATGAGGACGACCATGTAGCTGCATGGCATATGTCCCGTAGCGATACGTTCTTCATGAAAGCCGTGGAGGCGGCCATACTCCTGGTTGAATGTGCGGTTGGTGGACAGGGTAGAGACCTGCCCCTGAGGGCATAGCAACGAGTGATGCAGTTAACGATATGTGCCGAAATACGTTGTGATGACAGTTGATGACCTTTAGAGCGATTCGCCAGTGACAATAGTAATCACGGAGACTTCCGGAAGGGACGCGTTCTGTCTAAATAGAATGCCAACGTCCTTCTGACGTCTAATGTGTGCCAGCGGGCTTCCTCAGGTGTAGCATGTGGCTTGGGGTAGAAGGTAGGAAAGACTATAGGCTCATTGACGTGGAATGACGAATTAACCTTTGGCAGGAAAGCTGGATGACATCTCAGTGAGACTCCCTGCTGAGTGAATACTGTGTAGGGAGGATCGGCAGAGAGTGCCGCGAGCTCGGAGACTCGTCGAGCTGAGGCGATCGCAAGGAGAAAGGTAACTTTAATTGTGAGAGTCTGTAAATCACAAGTTGCAAGTGGTTCAAATGGTGGGCGGGTAAGAGTGTCCAGTACGAGGGTACGGTCCCATGGTTGTGAGATAGGTCTATGCGGTGGGTAGAGATTCGAAATACCCTTGAGGAACTTCTTCATAAGTGGATGAGAGAAGACGGAAAAACCCTCTATTGGAGCGTGAAAGGCCGAAATTGCTGCCAAGTGTACTCTTAGGGAAGCAGCAGCCAAGCCTTGCGAATGTAAATGAAGTACATAGTCTAGGATGCACTGAATATGGGCTTTGAGGGGATTGATGGTTTGTGATTGGCACCAAGCGAAGAAGCGACGCCACTTGTAGAGGTAAGATCGTTGAGTGCTGTGGCCTCTGCTTTGTACTAGTACGTCCCTGACTGCTTGGGAGCAGGTTAGATCTAGGCCTTGGAGCCAGTTAGGAGCCAAGCTGTCAGGTGCAAACGGTCGATGTCCGGATGGAAAAGATTGCCGTTTTGCTGCGAGATCAAGTTGCTGATCCATGGAAGTCGTTGAGGTCTGGATACCGACATCTGCATGAGTTGCATGAGCCATGTCTGGCGAGGCCAGAAGGGGGCCACCAGGATTACTGTCGCTGAGTCGGATAGTATCTTCTCTATTACTCGGGGTATCAGTGGAATTGGGGGAAAGGCGTATAAGAGATGGTATGTTCCCCACCTGAGCAGGAAGGCATCCCCCATCGATTGGGTGCCTATGCCCGCTCTTGAGCAGTAAGCGCGACATTTCTTGTTGTCGTGAGTAGCAAAGAGGTCGATCTCTGGGTAGCCCCATAGCTGGAACAGATTGCGGGCTACGGAGTGAAGGAGTTCCCATTCGTGTTGGGAATGGAAGGATCTGCTGAGTGCATCCGCAATTGTATTGGTTTTGCCGGGGAGATAGGAGGCTGTGAGTGTGACATTGTGACGAATCACCCAGTTCCAAAGGCGCACTGATTCCGCACACAAGGTCCTGTCGATTGATGTAGTATACAGTGCATATGTTGTCCGTAAGGACCTGTAGAGTGGTTCCCTGTATCTGGTGGACGAAGCGGCGACAAGCGTTGAAAACTGCCCTGAGTTCCAGGAAGTTTATGTGAAGTAGGGATTCTTGGTGGGACCATAATCCTTGGACCCGATAGTGTAGCATATGTGCCCCCCAGCCTACAAGGGACGCATCCGTGGTAAGTTGAATTGACGGGGATTGGATCCGGAAGGGAACACCCGTCAGAGTATTGGCCAGTTGGAGCCACCATGCGAGCGATTCCTTGACACGGGCAGGGACAGGTGTGAAACTGTTGATATTGGTAATTCCCGGTTTGTAGGCTACGAGGAGCCAATGTTGCAGACATCGCATGCGGAGGCGAGCGTAGGTTATGACATACGTGGTGGAGGCCATGTGGCCTAACAGCTTCAGGCAGGTAAGGTATGAGACTGCCGGGGCCATAAGCAAGACGCTCGATAGGTCCCGGATGGCGTCGGCTCTGTCTGTAGGAAGGTACGCCATAGCGGTGGTAGAGTCTAGTTTGGCTCCAATGAAAACGATGGACTGGGCGGGAATCAGAGTAGATTTTGGAAGATTGATAATTAGTCCAAGAGTCTTGAAGATACCTTTTGTAGTGGTAACTGCGGTCTCGGCCTCTTGTCTCGAAGGGGCCGTGAGGAGGTAGTCTTCGAGATAGGGAAAGATGGTGATGCCGGCTCGACGGAGGTACGCAGCTACGACTGCCATGGTCTTTGAAAACACTCTTGGGGCTGCGGATAGGCCAAAGGGGAGCACCGTGTATTGGTAATGATCGTCTCCCACGGTAAAGCGTAGAAATCTCCTGTGAGCTGGATGGATGGCAATATGGAAGTATGCGTCCTGTAAATCGAGGGACGCGAACCAATCCCCTCTGTAGTGCTGGGATGATGGAACCCAGAGTAACCATCTTGAATCTGTGTCTTCACAGGTGGCGGTTGAGGCCGCGAAGATCTAGGATCGGTCTCCATCCCCCCGACTTCTTCTCGGTGAGGAAGTACCGGGAATAGAAACCTCTGCCTCGGAACTCGGGAGGAACTATTTCCACCGCACCTATGGTAAGCAGGTGCATGACCTCCTGACGTAACAGGGAGTCGTGAGAGGGGTCCCTGAAAAGGGACAGGGATGGGGGGTTGGTGGGAGGTAAAGTGGAGAACGGAATGGTAAGCCCAGAGGTTACGATCTCCCTGACCCAACGGTCCGTGGTGATGGTGAACCAACAAAGAGAGTAAGGGTTCAGATGGCGGTGGAAGAGCTTGGTTACTCGTGTTGGGGATTCCAGTAGGGGGATGATACGCAGACCCTCGACAAGTCCATCAAACTTGCTGCCGAGGTTGTTGCTGGTTGTGATTTTTGTTAGGCTGCTGGCGGCGGCGTTGGGGGCGCTGCCTTTGTCTATGTTGGTCGTAAGGTCTAAAGCGTTGGTTGGAATAAAAAGAAGAAGGAGGAGGCCTTTGTCTGTTATACGGCCAAGCTCTCCTGCGCCTGAAAGGCAGAGTGTACATCCCGAGAGTTCTTAACGTGGTTCGGGAGTCTTTTCCGGAGTGAAACACTTGATCCGTGTTTTGGGCAAACAGGGATGCTCGGTCGAATGGAAGGTCTTCCACCTTAGGCTGTAGATCTTTTGGCACAGAAGCCAGGTGCAGCCAAGAGTCACGTCGCATGACGATCGATGTCTCCGTAGTGCGGGAAGCTGAGTCAGCAATATCCAGAGATATCTGGAGTGCATTACGGGCCACTGTGTAACCCTCCTGCACAATGGATTTCAGTACGTCCCTTTTGGAATGTGGAAGATGTTGTATCAACGGCACCAACTTCGAGTAGTTATCGAAGTCATGGTTGGCAAGATGGGCGGAGTAGTTTGCCATCCTTAATGTGGCTGTTGCCGACGAATATACCTTTCTGCCGAGCAAGTCCAGACGCTTGGCTTCTTTGTCCGCGGTGGAATTTCTCGCTTGTGCGGACCTTGCCTTTTGTTGGGCTGCGTCGACAACGATGGAATTTGGTACGGGGTGAGTAAAAAGAAATTCTGCGTCTTTGGCATCAATAAAGTATTTCCTGTCCGTGCGTTTATTGGTAGGGGGTATAGATGCCGGGGTTTGCCAGATGTCATTAGCTACTTCCAGGATAGCGGCATCGAAAGGGAGAGCTAGTTTTGATTTGCTGGACTGTTGTAAGTTTATAAGGAGGGCATGGTGTTTTGGTGGTGCTCCAGAGGTACGTAAGTTTTGTGAATGTGCTACCCGTTTCATGAACTTTTCAAATTGCTTGTAGTTGTCCACGAGAGGAGGTTCGTCGTTAAACACCGCGTCGTCCGGGGAAGAGGAAGCGGCATCTGTCGGAGAGGCCATGGGCTGGTGCTCTGCCACCGGCGACTGAGTGGTATCGTCATGCGGGGCAGAGGTTGACGACGCATCCCCGGTAGGCGTTGGTGGGCGTTGAGCCGGCGGAATAGAGTCCTGGGTAGTCGGCCATGGCGAATATAATTGTTGCCGGTCTGGGGACAAGGGTGAGCGCCTTGTGACTGAACGTGAACGATCAGAATGAGGCGAGGTGTGCACACGATGGCGAGAACCACGGTGTGAATATTGCGGAGAGTAAGAAGCGGCGCTCCTGTGGCGATAGTAACGGGAGCGAGGAGAAGATCACGGTGATCGTGAGCGGTATGAGTAACGATACGGAGATCTCGAGTAGTATGTGCGGTGATAGTGAGGCGGTGTAATGGATCGCCTTGGGGATCTGTAATAGCGATGCGTAGGGGAATAATTGTAATAGTGGTCCCGCCGTCTGAGGTGGTGAGAGCGATGGTCCAGGGGAGAAAGTCGCCCTATCTGAACCTGGAGAAGGTGTGCGAGGATGGTGGGTCTTCCTTTGCGCCTTAGTCGGCACCGCCGTGGATGGTAGAGCCTGGGGGACTGGGCTACCCGGAATGGAGGCAACTGAGGCAACGTCAGAGACTTCTCCCGGAAGGTGTGGTGACCGAGGCGCAGAAGATGGGGATGGTGGAGCCGTATCAATCCCAGAGACGTGGGGTTGTAGGGCCGCAGGGGCCGGTGCTGAAACGACAGACGGAGCCGGCTCAGCCGCGCACAATGGTTGGTCGGTGCGGGTTGGTGCAGACGTGCCCTGAGTGTGTGGGATAGTTGCATCACTAGGTCTTGAATGGGATGACCTAGGTGCCGAGTGTTTTCTCGGTGCCGTATCCGGTGCCTTAGGTGGTTGCGGCTTAGTCTTCGGTGCCTGCTTAGGCTTCGGTGCCGGGTCGACTCCAGGTGCCGGCTTAGCCTGGGAGCGATCATGAGGCAACGGTGCCGAGTGCCACGGTGCCGAGGACCGCACCGTATCTGGCTGCGGTGCCGCTCGGAAAATTGGTGCCGCCAATGATGGTGCCGATTCCGGGCGGCCTGGCGGGACCGATATCACTGAGAGTGCGGGGCTCAGCGCTGATGTGCTGCGGGCTTTCGATAACTTGTCCGCTCCCTGTGTGGGAGGGTGGCCCGACGAGCCTCGTGTGTCTGCTGCACTTAGGCTCTTGGACGGAGCAGAGCCTCTTCCGTCCTTGGACTTATGCGCACCCGGAGCCTCTCGTTCTGTTGCTGACGGGGGCTGGAGAGCCTTATTGAAAAGCAGCATTTTCAGGCGCATTTCTCTGTCGCGCCTTGTGCGTGCAGTTAACTTGGCACAGTGACCACATTTCTGGGGGATGTGACCTTCTCCTAGGCAGCGAATGCAACGGGAGTGGCCATCGGAGACGGGCATGGCCTCTCCGCACGAAGCACATTTCTTAAATCCCGGAGAGCCGGGCATGTCTACTGAGGAGGTCTCGGGGAAAGACCAACTTGAGGGGCTCGCCGGAGTGTCCCTCAGGGTTTATAACGGGAAAGGAATTTTTTTTTTAAACTATTAACTACTAACTAACTAATCTAAGACAATAACTGACTAACACTAAGTAGGAAGGGGCTAACTGGGAAAGAATATAGAAATATAGAAATAATGCGATTTCTCCTCAGGAGAGGAGCGTGTTCCAAATCCGTCTGCGGCCGTGGACGGTTAGGAGGAACTGGCGGGTCGGACCGCGCGACGCAGAAAAGGCGCGAACGCCGCGGGACGCTCTGCACATGCGCGGTCCTCCGGAGGGGGCTACTGCTAGCAAGAACTTTCCGGTTTGCGGCGCCGGGACGAGCCTGACACCTGTAGTGGAGCACCCACGGGGACATCACTCGAAGAAGAAGCACGTTTTTGAGGAAAGCAGTTGTGGACATCATGGCCCGGGTTGAGTGGGCAGTGACAGCGTCTGGTGGTTGTTTGTTGTGGGTACATGATGAGATCCACTTGGAAATCCTCTGGGAAGAGACCGCTTAGCTCTTGGAACATTTGGCAAAGGATAGGAAGAGTCTGGAAAATTTTCTCCATGATTTTGTTTGATCTACATAGAACGTAAGTGCTCTGTGGACATCAAGGATATGCCATGCAGCTTGGAATAGATCAGCGTGCGGCTTGGGCAAGTGTATGAGTTTGTTAATATGAAAGGGAGAAGGGACCTTCGGGAGGAATTTGGGGTGAGGCCGAAGGGTTACTCTGTCCTTAGTGAATACTGTATGGTGGGGAGAGGGTCTGCCATTAATGCTGCAAGCTCCCCCTCCTCCTGCTGGAGGTTATATTGCCTTTCTGGTGGCCTTTCATGGATAGGTATAAGCATGAGCAAGTTGCTAGAGGCTCAAAGAGCAGTTTATTCAAACTCTTAATGACGTGATTAAGGTCCCAAATGGGGATTGAAGGCTGAACCGATGGGAAAGTATTTTGGAGATCGGTATGGAAAGTGATTGGGTCTCACTGTGGCCCCAGTTCTAGCTCTGGTGGCTGCTATGTGACCCAGCTGACCTATCAGAAAAGGGCATAATCTCTCGGCAGGACTCTCACCGTTTAAAGCCTGAGGATTCAGGCATGAGGGAAAAATAAAGTCCATGTGAACGACGAAGGCAGAAGAAAAAATAACTTTTTTTTTTTAAGGTAGCGGGAGGGATTCAAAACTTGGAAAGACAAGGAAAACTGAGAACTATTTTTGTTGTTGTTTCTTTGTAAAAGGGACAAGAGAATGGAGCTCCATCCGTCACGGAGAACAGTAAAGAAGGAACTGTGGAGGCCGCACCACACATGTGCCTAATGGACACCAGCAGCATGAGGAGGTGCCAGGGCATATGTGCGTCATGGCACTATTAGAAAAATCTCTGGACATCGACGCAAGGATCCACCAGCACCCAGAGTGGAGCACTCATGGGGATATCACTCGAAGAACATATGTTTAAAGACAATAAATTACTCACAGAAAAGGGTTATGTTTTCCATAAATACCAGTCCCTACAGTAGATTAAGGAGTAGAAAAATGACCTACAGGTACAGAAATATAAAATGAAAAATTGCTAAATGGTAAAATTAAGAGCTTTTTAAGCTATATGTTAATAATCTGTAACTATAAATAGTGAATGAGTTTAGAGGAGGTAACACTTAGGGCAGATCCTTGCCTGGCATAAGCATAGTTTTGCAAAAAATTTTATATAAGTTGCTGTTATGTTTAAAATATTATTGCTGGCAAGACACATAATGTGTCAAGTTGGAAGAGATACATAAAAAAACACAAACATATAATAAAAAAAATCCCCATTTTCTGGGAAAGCTAGGAAGAGGGTGTAAATAAAATGAAATGACCCCCAAACTACAAAATCAGCAGGAAAAAATGCATTAGTTTATCAACTGAAGTTTGTGTGTTCACAATGTATAGATTACATTCCCCCCATCCCCACCCCAATGAAGGGGTGATGTGGTAAAAACCTTATGGATAAAGCTTAAGTAATCTGTACTACAGAGATGTATAAAAGTCTCAAGTAGACAAAGCCCAATTAGAGAAACACTGCACCAGAAACTGCAAGAATAGGACTGAAGGACAAGAGATGGTGATGACCCTCATGGAAGGTGGAAGAACTTTCCAGAGCCCTGGAATGCAGTAAATTAGGCCCATTTACTGATTCCATCGTGTTTGTTATTAGCATTAGTATATATTCAGACTTTGTAAGTGGCAATACTTCTGTCTGAAATTGTACAAAGGCAAAAATTAAGCCTAAATTGTGTGGACTTGTGACTCAATTTCCCACTTTAACATCCAACATTGGCATCTCTCAATGGTCACAAGTCCATGACGTCTTGTTCCTTGTTGTAATCCTAAAAGCCCAAAGTGACAACCTAAGGCTCCAGATATTAAGGCTGTAGAGAACAATGCTCTGACCTCCAGGTATGGTTCTGTCCCACACCCAGATAAGAAAATAAATTCTCAAAATCATCTTGGAGGAGTATGTTTATATAATTTTCCACAGAGAGGAATCTGACACAAAAGTCTTAGCCAAGGAAGAACCATGGGATGTAGTTGAAAAGACTTAAAGAGTTAAGTGCGGAATAAAATATAAAAATTCCCATGAAAAGGAATTTTGTATGGAATGATCTTGTGTCTGTGGGACAAGTTAAAGAATGTTGTAATTAAAAGTATATAACAGAAAGGCTGTGGCCAATGACCAAATGACAACCATAGTATTTGTACTTAGCACAGTGATTGATTATTGCTATGACAGTGAGAACTTAAGCACAACATAGATTATGCATTTATGGGAAGACAGAACAGAGTAAAATGTTCAACAACTCAAAGTTCAATCAAGCTATGGAAAATTTAAGGAAATGTAAGGACTTGCTCCTTCTGTACCTTTGGGAAGAGATTAGTGGCAATCCTGATTTGTATTCCCCCTCAAACCATCAACCTTTTTGCTAAAATGTTGGTCATTTATAACTCTGAAGATTATAGACCTCTCATTACAAGTTTGTGTTAATCATGGAGGGACAAATGCAGTGGTGGATGCCATTCACCACATGGATCCATGAAAATATATTTGTTATGTGTGCACTAGAAACAAAGAAAAGAGTTAAGTAAAATTGCAATTTTGGAAATGTGAGCAGTGTAGATTCTCATTAGCTAACGATTTGCAAAAGATAAAAAACATTTTAGGACTTAAAAGTCCCAATTAAAGGGGAAGCTATTCATAAAATGAATTGCTTTGAAAATAATTTTACTAAAATCCATCAGTTAAAGTCTTCAGTTATTTTGAATGTATTATTTCAAAGGTAAAATAAGTTAATCTAACCATCTTTGGTTTGAAGTAAAAGCTAATAGTAAACAGGAAAAGCCCTACGGTAAGCAGTCAGTATGTTGCTTCACACAAAAGTAGAAAAAAAAAATCACAATTTTTAAAATCTGTAGGTGACATATTAGGCACAAAGTATAAAATGTTTGCTTTTTAACCTCATGTCACAGTTTTTGAAGAAAAATAGAATCCTGAATCAACTTCCATTGTTATTGCCTGAAGTTAACAACTCAGATTTTTTCTTCTTTTTACAAATCAACTATTTGTTATGGTCAGCTTTTATGATTCCCTCCATCCCACACAGCCAACCAACTAATCCACTCCAATAAGTTCTTCTATATTCCTTACTCAGTTTGATATGTTAAAAAGTTTCAGAGATGTAGCCAAGTTAGTCTGTATCTGGAAAAAACTTAAACACCACAGTCTTGCAGCACCTTAAAGACTAACAAAAAATGTAGATAGGAACAACCCACTTCTTCAGATGAATGGAGTTTAAGGGGTTGGTCCAATTTTCAAATAAATAGCGGAGAGGTGGAATGGGGGGAGGTTTCTATAGTTTTCCTGTCAAGCTGGTCTTTTGAAATTGGTTTGAGATAATACGGTGACTTTGAGATCTATTAAATAGTCCCCAGGCAAGTTAAAATGTTCCCCAACAGGTTTCTGGGTGTTGCCTTTTCAGATATCTGATCTGTGTCCATTAAGTAACGTCATTGATGACATTTTCATCATATGGACCCACGGGAAGGAGACCCTTGAAGAATTTCACAGGGATTTCAATGACTTCCACCCCACCATTAACCTCAGCCTGGACCGTTTTACACAAGAGATCCACTTCCTTGACAATACAGTACAATTACACAACATTTCCACCACCTTATCCCAGAAACCTACCGACTGCTTCATTTACCTACATGCCTCCAGCTTCCATCCAAGACACATTTCCCAATCAATTGTTTACAGCCAGGCCCTAAGATACAACTGGATTTGTTCCAGTCCCACAGACAGAGACAAACACCTTCAGGATTTATATAAAGCACTCTTAAAATTGAAATACCCACCTGGAGAAGTAAAAAACCAGATTGACAGAGCAAGACGAGTATACCGATATCAGCTACTTCAAGATAGGCCCTACAAAGAAAACAACAGGACACCACTTATCACCTACAACCCCCAACTTAAACCCCTCCAAGTGCATTATCAACAATCTACAACCTATCGTGGAAAATGACCCTCACACTCACAAGTCTTGGGGGACAGACCAATCCTCATGTACAGACAACCCCCTAACCTCAAACAAATTCTTTCCAACAATCACGCAGCACACCTCCATCATACTCATCCAGAAACCCACCCCTGCAATCAACCCTGATGCCAACTCTGTCCACACATCTACACAGGCGATATCATCTCAGGACCTAATCCTGTTAACCACCACATCAGAGGCTCGTACAACTGCAGATCCACTAATGTGATCTATGCCATCAAGTGTCAGCAGTGCCCGTTTGCCATGTGTACTGGCCAAACTGGATAGTCTCTGAGAAAGAATTAATGAACACAAATCAAATATCTGAAAAGGCATCACACAGAAACCTGCAGGGGAACATTTTAACTTGTCTAGGCACTCATTAATAGATCTCAAAGTAACTGTATTATCTCAAACCAATTTCAAAAGGAAGCTTGACTGGGAAACTACAGAACTTAATTTCATTTACAAGTTTGATTCTTACAACAGAAGTCTAAACAAAGACATTGGCTGGATGGCCTGCTACATTCCACATCCTAATGACATAAAAAAAAAAAACAAAGGATATTTAAAGTGGATACTAAGTATTCTTATCAGCTTCATTTAGCATGGACACTGACAATCTCTCCCCTTTTTTCTTCTTTTTCCTCCTCTCCTCTCCCCCACAATCTCCTTTCTGTGCTATTTATTTGAAAAATGGACTGACACCTTAAACGCCATTCATCTGAAGAAGTGGGTTGTGCTTAATAATATTTACATTTAATAACTGGCCCATACCAGTGGCAGCATATACACTGACCTTCATCCTTTTCTCTTGTTTTTGTATTTTTAAAAAACTTTTAAATACTTCCTTGCGTTCTATAACATATTCCAATACAGATTTTCATTTTCTTCCCCATTTTACCATACCAAATCTTTAATCCATTATCCACTAACAGTTGATACTAATATGTACAACAGGGTTGGGCAAGATGCTGCCCAGGGGCTCAATCTGGCCAGCCTAATGCTTCGATCCAGCATGCAGACTGCATCTGGCTGCTTTCTATTCATAACCTGCTGCCCATGCCACCAAATTTACAATTGATGGCACAGCAGCAGGAGCCAGAGCTGCAAGCCCTTTAAATAGCTGCAGCAACCCTGGGCAGCTGCCAGACAATGCAGTAGCAGCAGGGCCAGGAGCCGCAAGTTCTTTGCCATATTTTTAATTTAAAGCCTCCGGTCCCAGACAGCTCTGGGGGGATGCCAGTCTCTAGCCCTGCCCTTTCACCCAGGCCCGTTCCTTCTGGGGGTGAAGCCAGGTCATGGCCATGTACCAAAATTCATTAAGTGGCTCCCCTACAAAAATGATTGCCCACCTCCAGTGTACATGATGGGTGTGAATCACCAGTACATTCAGATATGCATGCACTTCAGAGCTTACCTGTGCACTTGTTTGTTTATTGGGTACATCTTCTAGACCATGCCTGGGCAAAATACAGCCTGCAGGCTGGATCCATCCCACGGACACTGTGGAGCTCCCCTGCTTGTCCTGCATCCCTGCACACCACTCACAGAAGTGGCTGCAGGGCCATTTTTCTTTGAAAACTGTGAAGGGGGTGAGGGGGTGTTCAAGTGTAGCTCTTGCCCCCAGCACAATCCCATTGGCTGGCCTCTGGTAGAAACTGGCCAATGACAGAAGCCTGACTGAATAACAGGCACCCATGAAGCACTAGCTCCTTCCCTTCTGGCTCAGTTATTCACACAAGCACATGACCGAACAACCTGTGCAGGTGTGGGTCAGGAAGGCTGGCTGGCTGAGAAACTTTTCAAGCTCTTCAAGCATTTAGCTCTGCAAGCAGGCTGGCAGGTTGGCTGGTTGGGATGCTAGCCACTAAGTCTCTTGGCCAGATCCTGCCTCTGGCACCCCAGATCCTCTCTTTCCCAGCCCTCTGCCCCCCTCCTGCACCCATACCTCCTCCCCAGATCTGGCACCCAAATCTTCTGCCCAGATCACAATCCCCTTTTACTCTAGGTTACAAACCGAACACTTACACCCTTTTCCCCTCCCGTAGGCCTGTCTTACGGGTGTGCGAGCCGGGCAGTTGCCCTGAGCCCCCTTGAAAATGGTGGCCGTCACAGAATCATAGGACTGGAAGGGACCTCGAGAGGTCATCGAGTCCAGTCCCCTGCCCTCATGGCAGGACCAAATACAGTCTAGACCATCCCTGATAGACATTTATCTAACCTATTCTTAAATATCTCCAGAGATGGGGATTCCACAACCTCCCTGGGCAATTTATTCCAGTGTCTGACTACCCTGACAGTTAGGAACTTTTTCCTAATGTCCAACCTATACCTCCCTTGCTGCAGTTTAAGCCCATTGCTTCTTGTTCTACCCTCAGAGGCCAAGATGAACAAGTTTTCTCCTTCCTCCTTATGACACCCTTTTAGATACCTGTCAATAGAAGCCCGCTTGGGACACTTGGAAATTAAAGGGGTCACGACCGCATTTCAGACTTTTTTTTTTTTTGCTCAACAAATTCCTCAGTCCCCTGACCTAGGTTATAACTGCCTCCTACACTTAAACTCAATCCCAGACTCCACTTGCTCTTCTGTACCTCAATCCCTCACCTCAAGCTCCCTTCTGCACCCAATCTCCATCCCAGACACTGCACCTCCTCCATTAATGCCAAGGAAGAGTATGGCCTTCCAAAATCTTGGAGTGTAGCCCCTCAAAAATTATTGTCCTTCCATCTTCTAGATTAATACGTAGCCTTACTTCAACAGGCAGCTTTGCATATACACACAGACTAATGTATTATTGTAATACATATATCTCATGCAATGCATGTATTTTCCTAATAAAACGAGGGGGGTTTGTATATTTGAATGATGCAAAAGTAGGGTAAAAAGTCAAAAAACCTGAATAATACTTCTTTTGTTAAGACCCGGGATATTTTTAGTACAAACTGGTTTAAAAATCCAAAAACAAAGTGGCTTATATTTATCTTGGTTTTTTTGTTTGTTTTCTATATTGCAGGCACCTGTGTTTTGATGTGTTCACACTATATAGGAAAACTTATGAAAAGCTCAGTCCTCAAATCAACTATAATCTAAGTTTATTTGTGGCACAATTTGCCAACTAAGGAGCATTAAGAATCTGAAAAGCCACATTAATCAGTTAAAAATGTTTAAAGAGAAAGCATAATATTGCTAACATTTTGCAAAATATTTGTTACTTAAATATTCACTTAAGCTTGTATTAAAACAAACTGCAATTTTTAGGGTTTTCATGGAAATTTATATCTTAATATATAGAAATAGTTTCTCCTTCATACAGTTACTTTAAAAAAGTGGGTACCGTATTTTCCGGCGTATAAGACGACTTTTGATGTTAAAAAACATCCCCCAAAAATCGGGGGTCGTCTTATATGCCGGGTATACAGGCAGCGGGGCAGCCCAGGCATGCCTGGGCTGCCCCGCCACTGGCTTCCCCTGAGGCTTTGCAAAGCCGCGGAGGGGCTCCGGCGGCGGGGCAGCCCAGGCGCGCCGGGGCTGTCCCGCTGCCGGGGCATCCTCAGAGACTTTGCTCCCGGTGTCCCTGGTTTGCTGGATACGGTCCCCAGCAGACCAGAGGCACTGGGAGCAAAGCCGAAAAAATTAGGGGGTCGTCTTATACGCCCAATCGCCTTATACATCGGAAAATACGGTAATTGGGAATAGATCCCACAAGCAGTTAACTAAACTGAAACAAGTATTAGCCTCAATTCCAGGGTTAGTTCAGCCTGACTATTCACAGACTTTTGTCTTGGATTATCTGCCACAGAAATAGTACTGGCAGCTGCCCTGAGTCAGCACAAGAATTCAAAACTCACACCCAACTGCTTATGTTTTGAGATATTAGCTTCTCATAAGATATCTGGTATGAAAAACATGTGTTAGCTACATTTGGGATGTTAAGAATTTTGCTTATATTGTGGGACCATCATGTCATTATCAATACCCCCCATACCAGTTTAATTCTTGTTATTTGCCTGAGCATTAATAGAAAGAGAGAATCAATTAGGTACAATAATGAAGATGATGAAAACCACAATATAATCATACATAATGTAAAATTTATATACATAAATGTTTGACAAGCTTTAAAAGATAGCCACACAGAGAAAATATATAGCCTCATTAACAATAAATATTTGCTGGATTGGTATAATAATAAAACAACTAGTCACAAGATATTAATACACTTCGGAATCTCTTTGTACAAGCAGTCCCCGGGTTATGTACAAGATAGGGACTGTAGGTTTGTTCTTAAGTTGAATCTGTATGTAAGTCGGAACGGGCATCCAGATTCAGCCGCTGCTAAAACTGACCAGCGGCTGACTACAGGAAGCCCGGGGCAGAGCAACTCTGCCTCGGGCTTCCTGTAGTCAGTTCTGGCCAGTTTCAGCAGCGGCTGACTTGCGGACACCTGGAGCAGAGCAGCTTGGAATGAGATTTAACAGGTAGTTCGAACTAGGGCTTTATTTTGACCTACCAGGTCCCTACCGCATGTAGACGCGGGCAGTTAGTCCGGACTTATAAATTTCAAAAATGGCGACCAGCCAGGAAGATGCAAATCAAGCACAGGATATTTAAATCCCGGGCTTGATTTGCAACTTCGAATGCCTACATTAGCCTTCCTAGTTCGAACTAGGGGGCTAGTGTAGACATACCCTTAAGAGTTAAAATCTGAAAATTAAAAAAAAAAGAGTTTAAGGACAGCTATCAGCTGACAATTTAGGAGACTGCTTCAATTGCAAATGTGAAACATTTATGTAACATGTAAGCTTTAGTTTAACAAAATATAAGTGCTATTGTGTTTGTGTGCAATTTAGTTCTTACCAGTGCTTTTTTTTTCTTGGGGGATTGGGGGGGGGGGGGGAAGAGAAGAGTTGCCGGTATTCCAGGGCAGTACCGTTTAAAAAAAAAAAAAAGCCACTGGTTCTTACCATTCCTAATGTACTGTTGCTGCATTTGCAGCTTGATAGAGACGAGTATTATGCACTATTTACTAAATTAATAAAAAGTTACCTTAAAAAGTTACACAAAGTATACATTCTTTGACATTGTAAAATGCTCTACTGAGCTATAAATTAACGTGTTTTAATTATTAGATTTGCAATAGCGTTTGAAGAAATATGTGAAGATATATCAGTGGGGAATTTGATTTAAATCAATGACTTTTTCTGGATGATTTAAATCAATATACTCTGGTGTTATAAAACAGTCAAAATACAATCATGAAAGAAAAGTGTGTCCATTCAATCAGCTCAAATAGTGTTTTACACTCTTAAATTCAAAACTATAAATTAATCAGTCAAAATTATACCTATACCCAAATTTGCTGAGCCAACAGTAGTAAAAAGTCAACCAAGCTTTAGCTATGCAATTATCTCCGAGCTTTAAAATACCCATTGCAAAATTAAATCTGCATTTAAAATCTTTATTAAAATAATATGCAAACCATTTATACTTCCTACATTACAGCCAGTTACTAGGATTAAATACATATAATTGGGGAAGATCCAGTTATGGTATTTAGTTTTCAGATAGTGTTATGGATAAAAGTGCCATTATTGTAATCTTTATAAAGTGTTGTAAAATAAAGTGAATTTGTGACACAGTTTCCCACTTTAAGCCCAGCAAAAATCAGTTAATTTGATCAAAGCTATGGTAGATGCTTTCTATCATCTCCAGTAAGTATGAAGACTCCATTCCATCCTGAGGAATGATGACCACTTATACTGCCTTCATCACCTCTTCACTGGACTACTGTAATCTACTATATATTTGAAAGAGTTTGTGCATCTGTCTGCCCATCTGTGAGTCTGTTTGTGCAAGAACTCCTCCTCTTGGAGTTAGGATCACCAAATTTGCTACAACCACCAAATTTGGTATGCAGCTTCCTCTTATCATAACTTAAAGCAAAGTCAAGGTTTGGTTGTGCCAGGACAATGGGATATGAGCAGAATGTGATTGTTTCTCCTCCAACAGAAAGGGAGGGCTGTGACAACAGGAACAGTTATATTCCAGAATGATGACAGAGGTGTAGCATGCAAACATCCCCAAAACCTCGAGAAGGAATGCTGCTGACCAGGCAGCATGACCTCTGCTGATCCCAGGGAGCAGCTGCCAGCCACCCGTGCCCCCGCACAGAAATCCCCACTGCATGTCCTAACTCTTGTGCCCCTCACAATTCCCCGCACTGTGCCCCCACCCATCCTAACCCCTTGCCCTGACTCCTGAGCCCCCGACCTCCTCCCTTGAGCCTGCACACCTCCCATCCCCCTACCCTGATTCCAGCACTCCCACACACATCCTAAGCAATGCCAGGTAAATCTTCTAGTGGAATATATTTGGACAAGAAGCCATCACTGCTTCAGAAACTCAGAGTACAGAATGTTCAAACATGTCATACACACAACATGAGCTATGACAAGCACATCAAACAAGTTTTCTGCTTGATACTGGTTTCCCCAGATTATCCAGTCAAGTTCAAGGTCTTGATCCTTATCTTAAAAGTTGTTTAATGGTCAGGTCCAGAATACTGATTAGACTGCCTAAAGCACCAAAAGAAAGCACATTGAACAACTCTGCTCTGCAGGTACAACAACTTACTTACTACCTCTTACTACCTTTAATAATACTGCTCGAAGAGTAAAGCTCAACTATGCAAGATCACAGCCTTCTTAGTGGACAGTCCCAGACTGAAAAAAATTTCAGTCTAGCTGAAACTAGCTACCACTTTAAGTGAAATGTGCCTTTGCCTTCTCTAACAAAACACAAAGCAGCATGTATTCATTTATAAATACGTAATATTAAACTATACAAGACTTCCCCACAAGGGGGAAAAGGCAAGAAAAAGTTAACCACAAATGACAGAAATTCATCAGATTGCTCAATGCACTACAGCAAAACAGGAGGTTACTCACCTTCCTGTAACTGACGTTCTTCGAGATGAGCATCCCTGAGGGTGCTCCACAGTAGGAGTAGGTACATCCCAGCACCTCAGAGCGGATTTTTGATAGCAGTGAATTGGGGCACGCAGGCCCCCCCACTACCATCACGCATACGTGACCGCCCTCCCTTCAATTCTCCTATGCGGGGTTCCGGATAGAGAGAGAACAGCTTTCCCTCCACCCGCACTCTCAACCCGAAGTAGAGGAAAGGAAGGGAGGGTAGTGGAGCACCCTCAGGTATGCTCATCTCGAAGAAGGCAAGTAACCTCCTCCTCTTCAACAGACATCCCTGGGGGTGCTCCACAGTAGGTGACTGCAAAGCAATTTGTATTAAGGAGGCAGGGACTTCGGATCAGGTAGGTAAGGTCTTTGCAATATGGCTTTTGCTACTCCTGTGTAGTGGAGAGGTCCAGAGGAAAGTGCATAGTGCTTCGCAAAGGTGTGTTCTTTGTCAGGGTATAGAGCCTGTAGGCCTTTTAGGAAGCGCTTAGTTACAGGATGTGCAAACACTGATGTCATCAACTGGCATGTGAAAGGTCGTTATTGCTGCCAGATGGACTCTTGATCGAGCTCAGATTGCTTGAGATGCAGTAGATAATCTAGGATTGTGGGGAATGGGACATCCTGCAGTGATATATTGCAGGAAGTTGCCCAATGTGTAAAAACAAGTCCACTTGTTAATGTATGTTCTTCTTGTTATAGGAGCCCAGCTGTGTAAGAGGACGTTGCACACCTGCTATGAACATTGCAGCTTGACGCCCGTGAACCAAAGAGGTACCATGCTTTGAGGTGAAAAGTCGGAAATTGAGGGTGAGAAGTAGTGGTCCCTGGTTGAGATAGTATGATTGCACTGTGTGGAAGGGTGATTGGGCAGCGTTGGGCCATTCTCTTTAGGAGGGGAAACCATGGTTGTTGAGGACAACAAGGTGCTATTAGGATCACTCTCGCTTTGTGTCTCCGTATTTTTATGAGTACTCTGTTGAGAAGGGGAAGCGGGTTGGAGGGGGAGGGACCTGTAGAGAAAGGATGCATCCCATTTGAGGATGAGAGTGTCTCCAAGGGAGTGCTTCCCCACGCCCGCTCTGGAGCAGTACAGTGGGCATTTCTTGTTCACTTTGGTGGTGAATAAGTCTACATGTGGTTGTCCCCATCACATGAATATGTCCCTCAGAACTGAGCCATCAAGTTCCCACTCCTGGTCTTCGGGTAGGGTCCTGCTGAGGGCATCCGCTGTTGTGTTTAGGACAGCGGGGAGGTAGCATGCACTTATGGAGATGTTCTGCATGAGGCACCAGTTCCAGAGTGTTATGGCTTCCTTGCAAAGAGCCTGTGATAGTGCCCCTCCCTGCCTGTTTATTTAAAACATACAGGCCGTATTGTCCATTTATATTCTGACATGGGTTCCAGTGATGTGGGGAAGGAAATGATGACATGCCATCCATACGGCCCTGAGTTTGAGGACATTGCTGTGTAATGTCCTCTCTACTGTGGTCCATAGGCCCTGGGTTGTGAGTCCTCTCATGTGTACTCCCCACCCAGTGGGAGAAGCATCTGTGGTGATAACTGTAGGTTCTGGATTTTGAAAAGGTATGCCCCTGCAGAGGTTGTATGGTTTTGTCCACCATTTGTAGTGATCTCTTTACCACGTATGGGAGTGATAGTGTTTTGGTCATTGGGTGAATATTGGGTTTGTAATTGAGTCTGAGCCATCCCTGGATGCATGTCATAATGCATGTCATAAATGCATAATGCATGTCATAATGCATGCCATAAATGCATGTGTTAGGGACCACAAGGTTGCACGATGTCATATGACCAAGAAGTTGTAGGCAGCCATGGACTGTGGCAAGTGGCATTACATGGAGCGAATGCACTAGTCGGCTGATCCTGAGGAACCTGTTGGTAGGTAAGGAGGCCATGGCTGTGGTGGAATCGAGATGGGCCCCGATTAATTGTATGGACTGGGTGGGTGTCAGCACTGATTTGCTCTTATTTATCAGAAGTCCTAATAATTGGACCAGGTGAGTACAGTGGTAGGAGTCGTATCTGGTTCTTGCCTTGATGAGGCAATCATCAAGGTACAGATAAACAGTGACTCCACATTTCGTGATGTGGGCCGTGACCACTGCTAGCACTTCAGTGCCGTGGAGAATCCGAAGAGTAGGATTGTATATTGGTAGTGTTATGAACCTAGAGTAAAATAGAGAAAACGTCTATGAGGTCGTACGGACACATGAAAATATGCATCTTGTAGGTCGAGAGATGAAAGCCAGTCGCCAAGCTCCAGAGCGGGGATAATGGGGGCTAATGTGACTATTTTGAATTTCTGTCTTTTGACAAATGCATTTAGCACCCTCAGGTCGAAAATTGGGTGCCATCCGCCAGTTTTTTTCTGGGTGAGGAAGTAATGAGAGTAAAAGCCAGTCCTGTGAAACTCTAGCGGGACTGGTACTATGGCTCCTAATTGTAGCAGGTAATCCACCTCTTGCTGCAGTATGATCTCATGAGAGGAGTCCCTGAAGAGGGATGGGGTGGGGTGGGGGAAGAGAGAGGAAAGGGATAGTGTATCCAAAAGAGATTTTCTGTATCACCCACTTGTCAGCTGCGACGGTGTGCCATTTGTCAAGAAATGGCAGCAAGTGATAAGTGAAGGTTTTGGTAGTATTTGGGAGCTCTGGAGGAGGTAATATGATTTTCGGTCTCTTGACAAGTGGCTCAAAATTGCTTATTTGGTTGGGATGGCAGTTGGAGGTTTTAGTTTGGCGCCGTTGGCGCTAATATGGTGGTACTACAGCCACAGTGCTGATATGGCAGGTGGTCTTGCCTTTGGTAGTGGTATATAGGTTGTGGGTATCTTGGCCTCTGATATGGCTGATAGCTGTACTGTCTTCTCCTTGTTACAGGTGTCTGGATCCCCAGGGACCGTAATGTCACCCTGGAGTCTTTCATTGAGTGGAGGACCTATTAGTTTTTTTTTTATGAGAAGAGCTTCTCTCCCTTGAACGGCAGGTCTTTGACTGACAATTGGATTTCTTGAGGGAAGGCAGACTAATTGAACCATGAGGTTCATCGCATGATAACTGCCATGGCTGCTGTTCTTGTAGCCTTATCAGCTATGATATTGCCTGGCCCTCTGAGACAATCGCTCTGAATTGTACCTTCCTATTGTCTGGTATATCATCAATAAAGGCACTGAACTTTGCATAATTATTGAAACCGTACTTGCTGAGAAATGTGGCGTAGTTAGCTATTCTCATTTGTAGTGTAGCTGATGCATTCACTTTCTTCCCAAGTCTCTTATTGTCCTCATTGGACAGCATGGAACAGTTTTGTTGCTTAGTCCTCTGTTAAGCCGCATCCACTACAAGTGAGTTCGGTGGTGGGTGAGCGAACAGAAATTCTGAGCCCTTAGGTGGGACATAATACTTGCAGTCTGCCTTCTTACAGGTAGGTGGAATTGAGGCAGGTGTTTGCCACAACGTTCTGGCAAGTTTGAGTACTATAGAGTTAATTGGCAAGGCAATTTTTGCAGAAGGTGTCGCCTGGAGATATTTGTAAGTTCGTGTTGCATGTCCTGCACTTTCTCCATGGGAATGTTCAAATTGGTTACAACTCTTTTAAAGAGATCCTGAAAAAAAGATAAATCCTCAGTGGTTGTGGAGGATGGTAGCATGATGGCCTCATCCGTACAGGATGGGGAGTTTGCGTCTAGTAATGCCCCTGAAGCCGAATTCGGGGAGTGATGATAGTCAATTTCATTTTGTCCCACTCCCCGTTTGAGGGGATTGGGTCAGGGGAGAGAGAGCTTTTGCCGTGTGCTTCATTTTGCGTGTTCTCTTCTTGTGTTGATGTCATGGGTTCCACAATTGCCACGTGGGGAGAGAGGGAGGGCATTGGTGCCCAGGGAGTCTCAGCTGCTTTCGTTAAGTCGGGCTGGCAGGAATTAAATGACAGTCTTGATGCCTCTGTACATGCAGATAGCTGCAGTGAAAAAACCGCTAAGCTGTTGTCCTCCTTAGTTGATAGGGGGTAGAGTGATGCTATATAATTGGATAGTGGTGAGTGAGGTTGTTTGCAATCATCCAAAAAAGGAGCATTTACGGTAGAGATAGCCAGGTCTCTGTGCTCCCGGTAGCTAATGGTAGGAGTGTAAGATGCCGACAGTTCTGTTATAAAAGATGATAGCGCCTGCAGCACCAGAGGAGCAAACCACACAGCATAGGGCTTTATTATGGGCATCGAGGGAGGGGGTAGTGGCAGGTGGTTGCCCTGTCAGCAGCTGCGGTGCCGTGGTAACTGCTTGGAGTGCCGCTGCACTCGGCACAGTGCTAGTCAGTGCTGTGCTTTGTGAGACAGGCACGGTGTGTCCTGTTGCCTCTGGTTGGGCGCCCTGTGTGGCACTTTTATGATGGAGTCAGGGTGCGCCTGAAGTACCCAGTCTATCATTAGGTGTTGAGGCACGGCTTGTCAGAGTTAACCGACTGCCTCTCAACTGAGCACCGTTTCAGCAAGCGTGGTTGTTGCAGTAGTGAAGTGGCCTGTTTCTTTGGGGACCATCTGCCCAGAGCCACAATCTGAGTAAGGGTGTTTGCCCTTCTCTGTCAATATCATTTGTAAGTGGAGATCTCTGTCCCTCGATGTGCGCACTTTTAATTTGGCGAAGTGTAGGCAGTCTCATTGGGAGTGAGTGCCAGAGGCACTGAAACACACTTGTCATGGACATCTGAGGCCAGCATAGCATTGTTGCAGTCTGCCCCAATGCACTGCTATCAAAAATCTGCTCTGAGGTTCTGAGGTACACGTACACCTACTGTGGAGCACCCCAGGGACTTCTCTCTCAAAGAACTCTCAGATACTGCAATAATGAGGGCTGTATGAGAACCTAAACAGAACACAATATATGGAAGAATCATGTTAATTACATGTTGTACCTTTAGGAAGGACACATGAAAACAAACAAGCACAAGAATTATACATAGTGAGGAGGGCAACTCAAAACTAAATTGACAGACTTTTCTTCCCTTCCCACTACCATCTTGCAGCAGTCAGAAGCAAGAACTTGCTGGCAGAGTGAGGTGTAAACCAGTTACCACACAATAACTGTGGTTCAAGATGTTTTGTCTTGTGTTGATCTTACTTATTGTACCAAAGACTCTTGCCTAGGCACAATATCAAATTGTTTTGCTCAGCAGCATCCATCGAGAGCAATGCCTGCATGCTGCATGTCTTATTGCTCTACAGTCCCACCCAAGCAAATATAGGGCAGAGTGGATCTAACCGCTTCTGTTCATTCACTAATTCAAAATCCCAGGAAAAAGTTTCCAACAGAGTGGGCATGGACAGCAGCTCATGCGATTTGCACAAACAACTTTTGAAGCAGCACAGTTGCTGAAATGTAACCATTCAAGTCTTTATCTATGTAGACCCCATTTATGGTGACTGGTTAACACTTCTAAGGCTATGTCGACACTGTGGAGCTATTTCAGGATACTGGAAATATCCCGAAATAGCTATTCAGCATCTTTAAAGCAGCCCATTATTTTGAAATAGATTTTTAAATAAGCATGATTTTCCGGTGTCCCTGTAACCCTCATTCCATGAGGGTTAAGGGACTTTTCAGAATAGCACTTTATTTCGAAATCTGGTGCTGTGTAGAAACAAATAAAAAAAGCTATTTTGAAATTACCTCAAAATAAGCTATCCAATTAGGTAAGGCTGCAGTGCAGTCACACCCTCAGTGATGTAGATAGGAAAACCGGAGGTATAGTTGGCTAAGTAACTGGTCTCTCAAATCTGGCATTTTATTTAGCTGCCAAATCAAGGGTGTAATCAGAGTACAGGTTGTACCTCGCTAGTCCGGCATACTCTGGTTTGGCAACATCCATGGTCCGGAATGATTTTAGTCAGCAGAGGTCTGCTTATCGTAGGTGTGGCCAAATTTCCCGCAGTCCTGTAAAGTTTGCTTACAGGCAGTAGTCCTGGTTCTCAGTTTCTGTGTTATTTAGCACTAAATTACCCCTAAAGAGACACAGGCTGTGGAAGTGTTGGCAATGCTGCTATGTGTAAGCATGATTTTTATGTTTTATCTACTTATTTCCTTATGTCAATACAGTAAAATTGTATACAAATACTAACACTTTGTTATAAAGAGAGTTGATAAGCCTTGGCTAGGTGTAAGCTTACATAAAGGTGTTTCAGTATGGCCATACATCATTAAGCAGCATTGCAAGAGTTGTTCCTTTTATTCGCCTCAGCAAAATAAAGAGATCCATTGACTACAATATTGACCTCCCACGGTTCAGCAAATTCTCTAGTTTAGCACTGGTCAGATCCTGAGGTGATGGACTACAGAGGTTCAGCCTGTATCATAGGCTGGGCAGGAAAGGACATTAAGAGGTCATGACAATGAAGCAGCACAATGTAAACCATCCTAGACCATCTCTTATAAGTGTTTGTACAACTTATTCTTAATAGCCTACAACCATAACCTTCCTTGGTAACCTATCCCAGAACTTAACTACCCTTATAGTTAGAAAGGATTTCCTAATATTCAACCTAAATCTCCCTTACTAATGATTAAGCACATTACTACTTGTCCTACCTTCAGCAGATATGAAGAACAAGTGAACACCTCTTTAACAATCCTTAACATTTTAATACTTATTAACACTTCCTCTGTCTTCTTTTTTTCAGGAAGTAACCAATTTTTTAAACGCTTTCCTAAGAGATCAGGTTTTCTAAGCTTTCTGTTGCTTTCCTTTAGAATCTCTCAAATTTATCCATGTCTTTCCTAACGTACCGTACCCAGAATTGGTATTCCAACTGAGGTCTCACCAGTACTGCGTAAAGCAAGATAACTACCTTTTTTATTAGCCATTTTTGAAGATGCATTACATTGACTCCTGTGCAATTTGTGGTCCTCTATAACCCACAGATCCTTTTCAGCATTACTACCATCTAGAGAGCCATTTCCCATTTTGTAGTTATGCATTTTTTATTCTTAAATGTAGTCCTTTGCAATCGTCTTTATTAAATTGAATCTTGTTTATTTCAGAATAAGTTTCTAATTAGTCTATGCCATTTTAATTTTAACCCTATCCTTACAAGTGCTTACAACCCATGTCAGCTTGGTGTCATCTGCAAATTTTATAAGCAGGCTCTCTGTTCCAATAATCAATGGAATGGAGAGCGTGCTTATAAAATCATCAGTGAAAATAGTGAATAGTACCAGACCCCCCCCCCCATCATCCAGTAAGACCATTAACCATATCAAAGAAAATCAAGCTGGTTTGGCATGATTTGTTCTCAGCAAAGACACCTTTCTATTATCAGTGGGACTTACAAATTGTTTGTTTAATAGTTTGTTTCAGTATCTTTCCAGGTATCAGAATGGTCTATAAATTCCTTCCAGTCCTCTTTGTTCCCCTTTTTATATATACTTAGGCCACATCTCCACTTATTGAAGGATCAATGATCTGGAAATCAATCTTCCGGGGTTCAATTTAGAAAATTAGTAAAGACATGCTAAATCGTCAGCATGGTGCTGGTATTTCTTGCTGTTGCAAGGAGTAAGGGAAGTTGATGGAAGCATTTTGTCTCATCAACCTCTGTGGCCAGACAGCCTGCCTCCACATCATCCATCTTATTTGCCTCTCTGAAGCACAGGGCAGAGAAGGAGCAATAATATCAGCATAGTCTATGCTGGCTCATCTGATCCTGAGAAGCTGAAACACAGATATGTGGATAGAGAGCAGCTAAGTCAATAAGCTGGCCTCGAGGCTGCGGCTGGCACCTATGTTGATTCGAACACACACAGTCCCAGGAAGAGGAATTTCCCACTGAGAAAACAATGTCCTGTACTTCAAAATTTAATCACCTCAAATCTCTCTTACAAGTGTAAATTAAGTTCACAACTCCCTTGTAAGAACTGGTCTCACAGCAGACAGACCAGCATCAATTGGCATGACAGATAAGAAAGAGAAATACGTGACCTCATGATTATAAAAGATGGGCCCAGCACACACTCACTTTGAGTGTCATTCTACCCTCTACCTGCTGGTCGGGTTAGGTGTTTGACCTCCCGAGGTTCTATGGGGACGCCCACCTCGTATTTTCGTCTTTCCTAGGAATTGAGGGACCGGCCCTGGCCTGACATGCTGGAGTCGAGAGGCACAGAAGGGGGTAAAAATGGTACCTGGATGTGGTCCTCTGTCTTAAGTGTACACATAGAAAGAGTAAGCTGTTACTTGGTACCATTATTTCTATTTTTCTATCTTTATCTTCTTTGTAACCATTTTTAAGACCTATATTTTGCTAATAGTTAAGAAATAGAGCAATAGCCATTGTAACCATATGATTTATAAGCTTCCTCAATAAACCTGTAACTGTTTAAGCTTTAACCTGACTCCTTCAGTTGCTGTAACAGAACCAAGCACAATTTAAAAGAACTTCAGCCTGTCTAAAGGGACAGTTATAGGAAGAGCTTGGGCGTTTGGATCTGTGTCACTCCCAGGTGACAGGACCCACTGGGGCATCTTTCAGTCTTTCCTCAAGGCTGCCCGCTGTGAAGGAATTATGAAATTCTAGCAGCTGAAATCTAAGATGTAATAAGCTCTTCCTATATAACGGGGCGTCTGTTGGCCTGCTGGCCACCCTCTGCGATGGGACCCCGGTCCTAGCAGTAAAGGCACGGACGTTAAACCTTTTCTCGGAAACATACACACACACACTGCCCTGACCGTCGGCTGACAACCTCCCACTGCAGAGATAGCACCAAGCTTGGCTTAAGGTACATCAACTCCAGCTACGTTATTTATGTAGCTGGAGTTGTGTACCTTAAACTGACCTCCCCTCTCCGCCACCCACCCCCCAGTGTAGACCTAGCCTTAATTTCCTCTTCTCCAGTCCTTTGGGGCCTCACCTATCCACCAGTAGTTCTCAAAGATAATTGGAAACAGTTAAGGATGTTTCATTTCATGTCAGCAATTTCAGAAGCATCTTAAGATGAATTTCATTGGGCTCTGGCCAACTTTAATACTTTTTAAGTTATCAAAATATTATTTCCCTGTACTTTCCTTATTTTGACTTATATTCATTTCTCCTATTAATATTAAATGTGTTAAGCATTTGCTCACAAACTTTTTTGTGAACAGAAACAAAATGCACATTAAACATCTCAGCATAGTTGAGATCATCAGTTATTAGCTCTCCTTTCTTGTCATGTAAAGAAACTATACTATCTATCCTGAGTCTCTCCTGCTGCTAATGATTTTAAAGAACCTCTTCTTATTGCCTTTTATGTCCCTTGCTAGGTGTAACTCATTTTGTGCCTTAGCCTTTCTGATTTTGTACCTACATGCTTATGCTAGCCTTTTGTATTCATCCTCAGCAATTTGCCAATGTTTTCCACTTATTCCCTTTTGATTTTTCAGTCATTAAAGGACTCCTGACGGAGCCATGCTGACTTTTTATTATTATTCCTAGGATTCCTTCATAGCAGCACAGTTTTCTAGTGGTGCCTGTGAGATTATCGCATTGAGAAACTGCTAGTTCTCCTGCACTCCTTTTTTCTATTAGATTTCTTCCCATGGGACCTTAACTATCAGTTCCTCGAGTCTGATAAGTCCAATTTTTTAAGTCCTCTCACTTTTCTTTGCTTAGGAACCGTGAAAGCTATCATTTAACAACCACTTTCACCCAAACTGCCTTCTTTCTTCATATTTACTACCAATTCATCCATGTTGGTTAAAACCAGGTCTAAAATAGCTGTGTCCACTTTCTGGGACAAAAAGTTGCCCACGATATATTCCAGGAACTTATTTTGTGTTTTGCTGTTTTACTTTTCCAACAGATGTCTAGATAATTGAAGTCTTCTATTACCACCAGGTCATGGGTTTTGAATATTTTTTCATCATGATTTGGTAGTCTACAATAGACCCATACCATGATATATCATTTCTGTTTTTTCACCTTTTACTTTTACCCAAAGACTTTCAACTGGTCTACATTTCACCTCCTTCTGGACCTCAGAAGAAAAGGTGTATATTATTGACATATAATGTAACATGACCTCCTTCCCCCCCTTCCTGAAAAAGCTATACTCCCCTACACCAATATTCTAGTCATAAGACTTATCCCGCCAATTCTGTGATATTAACTCATAAATTATCTATTCTTCCTATTAATTCCTTATATTCCTTGCACTTGCATGGCCTGCTAAGATATGCCCACTTATTTCCCTCTCATTGCTTTTATGACCTTATTAAAATTTTCTGTGTAATGTTTGGTAAGGGTATAACCTGAGCTTCATGTACACACCCCATGGATCCCTAATATAGGAGTATTTCCCTGGAAATGCTGAATATGTGGCAGGCTCCCAGTTCTGTGTCAGGGAGTTTGTTTTCATTTGCTTTAGAAAGGAAAATTAAAGAAAAAACTTGAACATATTTTCCAACTCTAAAGGTACTAAGCCTAGTCTAACTATACAACTAAATACTAACAAACAGGCAAACAGGAACTTTCCAGACTGTCTCTGGCTGAAGGCAGCTAAGACGGAATTGAGATTGTTTGTCTGTGCTGCCCTATCCATCTTTGGTACAGAACTTGAGGAGGTGTAAAGGCCTAACAGGCATGTGAAGGCCTAACAGGCATTGCTACCAAAATCTCTGATTAAAGGTGTATGGAGGCATGTGCACCTTCTTGGTGGCAAACAGTCTGTATCAAGCCTCACCTATGGAATACAGGCTTGAGAATGGAGTCCTTTAGTGATAGCTCATGGTTGGCCACGTATCAAAGTACCAGCTGCTGAGATAGGTGAATGGCCATGGAGTTACAGCATACTGACATCAAATGAAGACTCTTTCCAGAACCATATATCCTGAATCTATACGTGGCATAGATGGGTTCTCCAACCTGATCTGAAGTCCTCTCTCTCTCTCTCTAATTATATATGTATTTTTTTTAAAGTACACTGCTTGACAAAAGATTCCAGTCATGCTGAAGACCATACACACCTCATGTTAACTACAAGGATGAAAATTTAAAGCAACAGCTTCAGATTTGCTCATGCACTTGCTATCCTTAGGTTGATCTAAAAAAACTATCATAAATCCAAGTCCAAATACTATTCCTGGTTGAAATCCCAGTATAAGTTAGCATCTGGCAAGTTTTCCAATCTCAATTGTATACATTACACAAGAATTCTCAGACAAGGAAATTAAGCAACTGCCACAAGGTCATCCTAGCAATGGTACAGTTGGGAACAAAAACTGTGTTTAAAAAAAAAAGTGTTATTAACCTTTCTCTAGTTGTTCTTTGAGATGAGTAGCACACGTCCTTTCTAATGTAGATATTTGTACATCCTGAGCACAGGTGCTGGAAACTTTTCCCTTAGTAATATCCGTTGGTGAGTTCTACCAGCCTCTGGCACCACATGCTCATAGTGCAGGTATCAAGCCCTGAAGACCCTACCCTTCTTTGGTTTCTTCTTACCGACCACCTCCAAAGAGAGACTAGAGGATGGGTTTTGCAATGGATATATGTGCAACACATATCGAAGAACAACAGTTACAGAAAGATTAGTATCAGGTTTTTTCTTCTTTAAGTGCTTGCACATATCCATTCCAATGTAGGTGACTCAAGCAGTTGACCCAAAGGTGAGTTGAGACATCAAGGACAGGCTGACACTGATGGCACATCTTCACTCACCATGCCGGAGATTAACCTTCTGGTAAAGTAAACCCATAAACTGAACAGAGGGCAGCTCCAAACAGCCCCTGTACTCCCCCACTGTGGGGACACCTCCAAGCTTGGCTTAAAGTAAGCTGACTCCAGCTAGGTAGAATACTTTTTATATTGCAGAGCTGCGTACCTGAAGCCAACCTTCCACATCTAGTGTAGACCTGGCCTAACCCAGCCCAGCCAGAGCTGGCATTGTCTCTGACCTGTTCTGTAATGGCATGGTGCATGGTAAACATATAAACTAGCACCTAGGTTGCTGCCCTATGTATATCCTGAATTGGTACCTGTGCAAAGAAAGCAGCAGAAGAGGCTTGGAATCTTGTAGAGTAAGCTGTCAGGTTATCCCGGGGGAGTTGAATGTTTGTTAAGGTATAACATGTCTTCTCACTGTGGATGACTTCATGTATAATTCTTTGTGCAGAAATGAGACCTTTCAACATTTCTGCTATCATTATAAACAGCAGAGTGGATCTACAAGAATGGTTTGGTCCTTTATATGTAGAAAGCCAGAGTATGCCATACATCTCATATTTGCATACAGTGTAGGCAGAACACTGGCAGAAGAATAACTTGACTGCAATGAAACTGAGATAATTGTATAGTTGATAACCCCATAGTTCTGATAGAGCCTAATAGCCCTCCCCTGCTTAGGAGAATGGAGTAGGAGACCTTTGCCTAAAACCTTGATTTCAGTAATTACCAAACATTTTTATACTGCAGAGTGGCAAACCCATTCACAAACTTTTGGTGGACCAGTAACATTTTATTTGCATATTTGCACATTCATTATGCAACGAATATGCAAATAAAATGGTACCGGTCCACCAAAATATGTACTCCAGCCCCTTCCCTGAGTTGTCATGAACAGCTGGCTTCAGCTATAGCAGCTGCCAGCCATGAACCCCAGAGCAGATAGCATGGGCATGGCAGCCAGCAGTTCATGGTCCAGCACCATTCCACGGACCAGCACGTGGAAACGGCTGATCTATTCCTTCTCCATTAGTCCTGACTGGCTGGTCTGAGGGAACAAACATCTGGGCTGCTGTAGTCTGTACTGTTTCGTTGCACTTCAGTACATACAGACAAAGGAACTCATGGTTGCCTGGGAGTCCTTAAGGCTGTGCAGCCTAGCATCCATTTTCTTTGAGAAGAGCAAGAAACTCTCAAAAGGGAGGGCCTTAATGGAGTGATTCACTTCTTGAGGAAGTCCTGATATTGCAACCAGGAGCTCCTACACACTGAGCATCATGGCATGTGATCTGGCTGTGGAGTCAGCAGCTTCCAGAGCTGCTTATAGGGAGGCTCGAGCTATAGTATTCCATTCCTCAACAAAGAAGGAAAACTTATCTGGAAACACAGGGAAGAAGCTTGTGCTTATGCCAGAGACAACACAGAGAGACACCTTCCTTTCCCCCCTTCCCTCCTCTCCCACACAGGCATGCAGCATACAGAGAACACATGTCCCCGACAGTCAGCTGCTTTGAGTGGTATGCAGAAGCGATGGTCCTGTTGAGCTGCTGTCCATAAGTGCATCCCAGCCAGAGCCTGCACCTGGCAACCCCTCCCTTCCTCCAACCCTCTGTCCCTCTCCTGTATCCCTGCCCCAGATCACAACTCAAACCCTCTGCACCCCAGCTCCTGCACCTATGCCCATTCCCATATCCTGCACCCTAATCCCTTTCCCAAGATCAAAACTGACTCTTTCACCCAAACTCCCTCCCAGGCCTCACACCTGTTTCTGCACCATAATCCCCTATCCCAAGCTCCCTTTTGCACCCAACCTCCATTCCCAGACCATTCACATCTTCCACTAATACCATGGAAGAGTGCGGCCCTTGACCACTTACTAAATTCTTGGAGTTACAGCCCACTCCGATCTAAACTAATAAATTACTAAAATTATTTACATTAAACTTTGAGAAACAAACACTCAAGGCTGCCTCAGTAATGAGAAGTTCTAGCAGCCATCACAGGCAGTAAGAAGCAATTGAAGGGGGGGGGCAGGGTCAGGGTCAGCAGGACCATATTCCACCATCCAGATCTAATGGCAGCTCCGCTTCTAGCAGTAGCACAGAAAAAAGGGAGGCAACAGGATGCTTAGTCTGCTGTGAAAAATGGTATTTGTCTGCTTCTTAATACTGCTTTTCACAGCCTCCCAGCTAGCTAAGAAGTCTGCTGTGAAGTCTATGCTAGCCTCTTGTGAAAAGTGACATTAACAAATATACAAACATCACTTCAAAATCATGGTAAACATAAAAATGTATAAGGAGGGGAATGTCACATAGAAGCTTGCTGTATGAAGGGGGTCACCGGTACAAAAAGTTTGAGAACCACTGGTTTATGTTCACCTAGACAAATTTTCCCATTAAAAAGGAGAGGGAACAAGTGAATACAGGAGTAAATGCAAAGATTTTAGACTACACTGATGGCATACTATAGTCTGGAAGAAAAGAAACCAAATACTTAAAATATTCTAGTAACAACACTTGAAAAATTCAGTCCTCCATTTAGAGTATTATAAGACCCTCCATAACACTTCATACTGCAAGCAGAATTAAATGCTCCATGTTAATAGTCAATGAAGAGAAATATATAAAGAAACCTAGAATATTAATAGGAGAACGTGTGCGTCAAGAACATCTTCAATAACTTGCATACTAATAACTCAGACCCATGTTTCTTAGTCTTCATGCTGCTATGGACACTGTAATTAATATAAAACATCAAAAGCAATCATTGTAGGAAGACTGGTCATTTTTGCAAACCTTGGCAAACTCTCAACTACCTGCTGATTATTAATTTTCAAACATATGGAAGCTCTGTTGTGGTATATGTTAAATTGACTCTCTTCTGCAAAATACAGTAATAAAAAAGAATGAATATTCTTATTTTAGAGATAATTAAGTCTATTCATATTTGCTGCAAGTGATGCATACACTAAGGTGGCAAGATATTTATTCCAATACTGAATTTAGTTTAGATTAAAACATGGCTGAGACTGTACAGTCACTAGAAGTCAGGAAATCCAAATACATGATTTCCACAGTAACCTTGACATTTTACACAGACTGTACACAGTTTCTGTATTGGAGAAATAAGTGAATAGTTTAATTTTTTATATATAGAAAAAATATATACATTATATATATTGTGACAAAGCTCCAGCGGTGCCCCATGGGTCCTGTGCTTCTAGGCCATTATTATATACATCAGAGACTCACTATGACCTTCCACACTGCCTTTTATCTTTTCTAGAGGCCAGTCTCACAACTTACTGAGCCAGTCTCCTCATTGCAAAGACAAAGCTTCCGGGGTGGAACCCCTCTATAATCCTGGCCTCCCTTTCCAGGAGCAAACTTTTCAGTGGTATGGGGAGGACTGAGGGAATCCCTTGGCAACTGACGGGCTTTTTCCTCTAGCCCCAATATAGCAGTCTTCTCCCTGGGCCACTTCCCCAAACACTCTTAGCATCTTCTCCCTCGTACCTGAATGAATCTTGCCTGCTTCAGCACAAACACTCTTTCCTTCCTCAGTTCTCAACAACACACTTCCTCCCCTCAATCCTTCACTTTTCTCTCTCTCCCTTATCTGAGGGGAAACCTTTTGAAGTAACCCAGTAGACCATAATTGGCTGCAGGTGCCTGATTAGCCTGCTGCTTCAAGCAAGCTCTGAATTACCTGCGTTGTTTACGTAGTAACAGTCTCTGGCAGTTAATTCAGGAAACAGAAAAGCATTCACCCAGCTCCCGGTATGTCTAACCTTCACCAAACTATTGTAGCCAGTTGTCCTACGTCTGTAACAATATATACCACAGGTGGGCATGAGACAGCCCATGGGCCACATCCAGCCCACCAAGCCATTTGAACTGGCCTGCAACCTGCCTTCACAGAGGGGGCTAGGGCAAGAGACTTTGCGTGCTTCTCTACCCCCCAGTGTCCCAATTACCTTGGGGGTGGGATAGTGTAAGACGTCTCCTCCCCACGCCCGCCAGAGGTGCAAGGCATGTTCAAAATGGCTGATGGTTCCCTCTATGCACGTGTGCTCCTGGCAGTGTGTGTGGGGGAGATTTTGTACACTTCCCTCCCCCTAGGCCAATCATCGTCACTGGGGGCAACAGAGCAAGCAAACTCAACCCCCGCCAGGGTTATTCAGCACATAGACGGAGCTGCCAGCTGTTCAAAACAGGTCCCAGCTGTGATGATTGTCCTGGGAGTAGAGGAATGCATGCAGTCTCTTGCCCCCCCAGAGATGTGTGGCCCTGAGCAGCACATGGATGGAACCCATGTGGCTGGGGCTGCTGCTGCTGCTGAAGGAGGCCTGGCTCAGGGATCTTGTTGGACTGCTAGTTGGGAGCCATCTAAGATAAATGACTCCCAGACAGAGCCTGCCTCTGGTACCTCAGTCCCTGCCTCTTGCACCCTAATCCTACCCAATTCTCAACTCCCTCGCCCTTGTCATCACTTGCCTCTATCCTAGGTCACCACTCAAATCCTCTGCATACCACCACAGATTACAATTCCCTCCCAGTTCCTGCACCCCGTTACACCCCTCCTCCAGGTCAAAATTAACTCCTGCACCCCCTATTCCCTACCGGATCCAGCACTTTAATCCCCTACCTAAGGTCACAATCCCTTATTTTACCTAAACACCCTCAGATCCCACAACCTCTCCTGCACCCCAATCTCCTACTCCAAGCTCCCTTCTGCACCCAACCACTGTCCCAAATCCCACATCCCCTCTATTGAGAAGTGCAGCCCTTGACCGTTTTCCAAAAACTTGGAGTGGACCCTGATCAAAAATTATTGCCCACCCCGGATAGATACCAAGGTTGAACTTCTGTATTCTAAACTTCCCTAGTCAAGCAATACCCCTGGTCCAGCATCATCAGTGGGTGCTCCAGGAGCATTCACGGGGGAAAAAGCAGGGGCTAAGAATATTGTTGGACCTGAGAAAGGCAGAGCCCAACAGGATGGAGGAGCAGAAGCGCAGTGCCCAGGAGCTAGCAGCAGCTGAATGGTGAAATGGAGGGGAGCCCCTTTTCCCCTGGGAAGTGGAAGAACTGATGGCTGGGGGCCAATGACCAGGAGTGGAGGGGCCAGCATTGACCTCCCCTAGTCCACCAAATTCCTTGGTTCGGGACCAATAAGGTCCCAAGGGGACCAAGGAGGTTCAATCTGTATATAAAACTAAAATGATTCACTTATTTTTCATATATATAAATTGTGAATACTTTGTGTGAAACGTCAAGGTTAGTGTAGAAACCATGTCTTTGGATTTATACTTACATGTGTGGTGTATATTATTCCAGTGGTTCCCAAGCTTTTTGAGCATATAGACCCCTTTTCAATATGTTAAAATTTTACGGATCTCTCCCTCCTCTCCCCCCAAGTGGAGCGGCAAGAAGTGGCAGCCAGCACGTCTCTTGGCCTACACTGCTTCCTCAGCTCCCACCCTGCCCATCCACAGAGGATATGGTGAGGGGGTTCTTGAGGCCAAAGGCAGCTCCTACCCCAGCACTCCACCCTTGGCTAGGCATGGAGTCCTGGGGAAGAGGAAAAAAAAAAAAAGAGAGAGAAAGAAAAGAAAAGTAAGGAGTGGGGAAGAGGGCTGGAGCATAAATGGAAGCACAGCAGGTGACAGGAGGGCAGATGGTGCCTCCTATGGTATAAAGATCTCATCCCAAGGACGGGAGGCAGCATGCATGCAGCTGGTTGCAAATTGTGAGCCCCAGGCAAGAATTTCCTGGCGGAAAGTTCCACTCCCATGGTAGGCTCAATCCTTACTTTTCCTTTCCTTTCCTAAATTTTCCTTGGACCATCTACAGTACCATCATGGACCCCCAGGGGTTCACAGACCACAGGCTGGGAACCACTGTATTAGACAGAAACTTCATACATGCAAGGGAAACATGTCAGTTACTAAAACGTGCATGTAAAATATTAACCACAAACTTGCATTAACAGCTTTTTTTTACTTAAGAGTTAGCAACTGTGCATTGCAATAAACCCTTTAAATACCTATTCCGCTATTCTATACTTGGAAGCGCAAATTCAAACAAACACAACTTAATTCAATGTGCCCATGCTTACATCTTAATATTGCTAAGGAAAACTGCACACAGTTAAATAATGAAATATGAGCAAACATTTAACCAATTATTCCAGCAATCCAACAAGGAGCATATGCTTTAGGTACATGCCAAGTCTGAACTTGTTAAACACTGCCATTAAGTAGAGCTGCCTGACTGCAATACATTTATTGGTGGGAAAACTTCACTTTGGTAACTTAAGAAGCTAATCAGGATTTACTAAAAAAAACTGTCCCCAACACCTCACTTTTGGTCTCAGAACCAACATTGGAAGTTTCATCAAAGATAATTTTCAAATACTCGATTGTTCAAGAACAGGGTATTATAATTGAAGTGCCTTCTCTAATCATTCTATGGAATCTGTTACCGTCAGAGACTGGTATAAATGAACTTAATATTGTGAGAAGTTAAAAACCTATGTTTAAAATCTTATCCTACTAAGTTGTTTAATCCATTTCAAAATTCAATTGCCCATTTCTCCTAATTCAGAGAGATAAAGAATCAGTGTACTTATGTATTTTATTATCTCAAAATCTTATTAATGTAAGCTAAAGACTTAAAATAATCACTGCAAAAACTTCAAACTGGATACATAAAAGACGTGACAGCTAAAAAAAAAAACCCCACTTTAAACTGAGTAAATGGATTAAATTGCAATCATGGAGAAATTCCACTTTAAGTTTTGACCCAAAACTAAGCTACAAAAAAGCATCTCCAAACAAGAGGCCCATTCAGAAGTGAATAGTTTGAAGTACTATTTTTTAAATATCACAATTGTTGCTAAACCCTTTTATTAGGCTACAGTACAAAATTAACATGCCATTCATTTTTAGACAAATCCATCTATCTAGCAGAAAAGATTTTTAGGGTACACAATATTTTACACTATAACTCACGCTGCATCAATCTCCCGCCTGTAATAAAAATTTAAATAAATGTCAAGATATATAATAAAGTATGTGCAGAGTTTAGTGAGAAACGAATGTATACTGAAAGCATTTTCCTTTTTACCTGATTTATACAAAATCTGGAGCTTTCCTAAACCATGAACATAAAAAGGTATGTTATACTGTTGACTACAGAATACTGCAAAGTTTTATTGCCATTTAAACAAAGAAGCCATAACAGTTAAATGAGCTCAGGCAATAGGTTTCAGTATCACAAGGTGCCAGCTGTAAAGAGTTATGGCTAATTGAATATGGAACTCCTGCTTAATCAGATAACTGCTCTGCTATTTCCAAATGAAATGCCATTTCCATACTGTCTGAAAATGGCCTGTTTTATTGGTAACCAGAGAAAACAATATAAACTGTAAATAACATTAAGTGCTCTGTTTACCCATTCCAGGCATTGAAGTAGCAGGGGATCCAGGACGTCTTGGTAACACATATGACTGCAAGGCTGGTGCAACGGTTCTTTCTGGAGGTCCACCAGGAGCTGAAGTGTCCCTTTGCAGACCAGGAGATGCTGCTAGTGGACTTGGAGCTTTTGGAGATCCCTGTTTAGGGCTTACTGGGGTAGTTGCAGAGGCATTTCTTTGAGCTGGGGTCCGCTGACGAATTTCTGACAGGAACATGTACACACTGAGTTTAATGTTTGATACCATATTGCAAATAACAAAGCCACAAAGTATATTACTATTTTATTCAGCAAGAGAAATAATAAGCAGGAAGTCAAAATAAATGTATACAGACTACACTATAAGACCAATCACTTTCTGATTAAGCATGCATTACAGTACAAGCAGTTTGATCAAAGAGACACAATCCTGTATTTTTAAGGCTATAATTTGGTTAACAACTTGTACTCAGAACAAAGCATCTCCAAAAGTACACTAATACAGAGGAAATTGCTTGGTATACAAATTGGAGACATTAACTGCTAGAATTAATCAGATATACTCAGGCAGAAACTGAACACATTGACAGACCATTAATTTACTGTATAGTTTAAATGTTGCCAAATATTATTTCAAATTCTGTGGAAGACTAAGTCAGTTTGACTGTAATTGGTAAAGTATCCAGTCTGAATTCCCCAGCAGTATTGGTAGTACACACCCTTAATTTTCCAGATTAAGGAATCTCACCTACTTGTCTTAATCTGTGGATTCAGTTTAATCCGTTTCATCTACCTTACTCTGACACGTTTTTTGTGTGTGTGCTTGATTTGTTACTGTGGCAACCATGCATTGAGAGGAAGTGATGTTCTAAGGTGCTCCCCCCCCCTTCCTGTCTTTTTACAAAGAAGAAAAATATGCTCAGGCTGAATTATAGGCTGGTCAGTAATATGGGAAACAATTTAAGGAGACCTCTTCAACCCTCCTCACTCAACAAAACTCTCATTTACACCAATAAGAGTTTTGTTTGAGTACTGTATTGGGCTTTGGTACCATAATAATTTATGGCAGAACTGAATAACCACTGACTTAGCATCCAGAAATGTAACCAAAAAGTGACAAGTCAGAAACAGCTATAACAATGAAATAGCATGTCTCCCACGCACAATTCTCTACCCGCTGCTTCCTAATTACCACCAGCACAGCCTGTCTCAAATACCTACAAAATAATATACAACACTCAAAAATGGACAAACTCCTTCATTTCATCCTTTCTATAACAATTACATGCTGTCTATACCAGGGGTGGGCAATAATTTTCATAAGAGGGCCACTTAATGGATTTTGGTACGTAGTCATGGGCCGGCTCCATTCCTGGAAGGAGTGGGGCCGGGGCAGAAGGAGCAGGGCTGGGGATTAGCCTTCCACCAGAGTTGTCTGTGGCTGGAGGCTTTGAATTAAACATAGCAAAGGGCTTCCAGTTCCCAGCTCCCCTACTACCGCGTTGCCTGGCAGCCACCTGGGGTTGCTGCAGCTTTTTAAAAGGCTTGCAGCCCTGGTCCCTGCAGGGTAGCACTGCAACTGAGAGCAGGGAGCCATTTAAACTGGATCAATCAGCCAGATCCTCTGTCTAGAACTTCGGTGGCATGGGCAACAGCCTATAAATAGAAAGCAGCCAGATGCAGTCTGCAGGCCGGATCGAAGCGTTAGGAAGGCCATATCCAGCCTCTGGGCTGCATCTTGCCCAGCCCCGGTTTATACCATTGGCAGCAGAATGGCTTCCTGATACATCAACCTCTTCTGAGACCACCTGAAGCAGGAATTACTGGAAAGTGTGCCCTGAAACCAACAATATTCCTGACATACCTTGATATCTCTATGCGCCTTTCACAACATGTGATGTACTTTATCAAGAGCATCAAATGCCCCAACAAAAACAATGTGGGAGAAACAAGACATTCACTAAACTCTAACACTGTTGTTCTCTCTCTCTCTCTCACACACACGATAAATCAACAAAAATACGTTTATCGCCTATGGTCAAACAGTTTTCACAAAGCAATCTCTCCAAATATGACCTCTTAGTACTCATACTCAAAAAAACACCCTACATAATACCTTCAAAGATGATCTTGAGAACTTAAAATCCTAACTCTGCTAGCCACAAAAAAAAAATCCACAGACTAAAAAAACCCACTGGTTTTAAGGCTTATTACAATTGTAACACACCATACTGCCTATTAGCATTTAAAATTACAGTACAGAGGAAATTAAGAGTTGTGTGTGAACACCTTCTGCTTAACAGTAGGCCCCTCCTTGTATTTAGCTTTAACATTCTGGTTCCTTTTCTCAGGCATGAAGAACTCTGTGAAGACTTTTTCTTTCCCACAACAGAAGTTAGTACAATATAAAAAATTGCATCGGTCTTTAGAAATATTACATATTACAATAATAAATAAAGCTAAATAAAGCTGGATTTTTGTTATTGACTGCAGTAGTGTGGACATTTACATGACTTAAACAGATAATGGTTTAATAATCCCTTTTCCATAGTGGGGAAACTCTCAACACCAGTGTCCCATCAGATGAAAATTAAACTAGTACTGCTCATAACTGATGAAGTGCATCAATGCACTTTCTTTTTTATGGTTTTCCTTGTTACCAACATGGATAAATACACTAAAATTTTGGTGACACCATCTTATTTAACAATTTGTGTCAGAGGCTAACTGAGATCCAAGAACAAGTGATTACTTGTTATATTCGGGTGTGAATTGTACTCCCCCAAACCTCCGACTCGACAGATTACTGTACATTAAATAATTAAATATAGGCCAGGTCTACATTAAAAGTTAAGGTGACCCAGCTACATTGCTCAGCAGTGTGACAAATATAAACTTCTGAGCAACACCTGGGACAAACAGAGCTAAATTCACAGAAGTCTTGCCCCACTGAACGGGCTAAATTACCTATGAAGACAGGAAAACCCCTCCAATCGCTGTGTGATTACAGTGGTGTAGCTGCAGCATTGCAACTATGCTGCTTTAGAATTTTAATGGTAAACATAGGCTAAGACTACATTTGTCAGCCTCCACCACTTGCCAAAAGGTTAACTGACCTCAGTTCACCCTTACTGCTCTAGAAAAGTACTGATAATTTGAATATAAATTGGTGCAACGCAGTTAATTTTAACTATATTTTACATTCACGATTTGGGAAATCCCCTAGCAGCAGTGGCGCCAGTGACAGTGAGGTCGGCGGTGGCCATAAAGCTCCAGTCAGGGAACCCGCTTAATCAGTGAACTGGGACACTGCTTCCTGTTTCTCCCATTGGTTGGCAATGGTGATCCATGGCCAACGGGAGCTGCAATCTCTCATACCTGCACAGGCACAGGTAAATACTGTGGTGGGGGGTCCATCAGGGGCTAATCTTGTTGGACCGGATCTGACCCACGGGCTGGTATTTGCCCACGCCTGCTCAAGAAGTACAAATGTTCCACTAGCCACTCAGTACTCTGAGATTTAGAACTAAGATAAGGATACATTTCCATTCTGAGTAGTCCTAGATTCACAAGCTCAATAGCTATCAAATGGGTAAGCTTGAACTCCAGCAATAAAATCAAACCTTTCAGTGGTTTATTAAAAGTTCCCTAATGTTGGGTTTAGGTTTATTCACTCTTGAAGAGACTCATGCAATCAACTGGTCTCAACAGAAGACTTAGTAATTGTTGGGAGTATTTATCGCTTAGCAGGTGGTCTACAACTCCACTTACAATCATACAGATACAGAGGAATGAGACTGATGAACTCTGGCAGGATAACCCCAGGAACAAGCTACTTAATTTATCAAGCTTGTGTGCCATAATTCTGCTCAAGAGCTAGTGATCTGTTTGGTCAAACAGGAGTGTTTTCTGCTGGAGTAGTAGGGACAAAAAGGAACCCAGAATCTAAGAGACAGCCTAGATTTGGGATATCAAGCTGGAAACAGCACCCGTTGGAATATATTCTTACCTGTACTGAGATCTACATCCAAAGATATAGTTTTTCCTTCTAGAAGTAACCATAACACAAACTGGATGCTATATACTCAGCTAATCTTATTTTGCAAATGGAATTTATCAGGATGGAACTACAAAAATACTTATTCAAACTCCAAATTTCCACGCTTCTAGAAAAATTCCACAATTTAATAGAATGATTGTTAGATGGATCCCATTTTAATATGGCAGAGTTATAAAACCTTTTCCTTCATCTGAATACCTTGCAATTAATCTATTGAGTTTCTTCTGGTTATACTACTTACACTTCTGCAAAGCAGATTTTTGAAAACTAAAATTTTGCACTGGGAATTATCTGTTTTAGTTCACAAAAAGACCTTGATTTAATTTTTGGTCTAGACCACTTAGCTTCAAATTCTGCAATTACTCATGTTAGTTTACTCACTTAACAAGTAGGCCCACAGAAGTCAATAAGGCTACTCAGATGAGTAAGCAGTATTCAATACAAGGAACATTTACAGAAAGAGGCCCCTAATTAACTCTATGTCTCAAATCACTTGCTGAACAGGAAAAAAAAAAAAAGTACTGTAAAGCCCCTAGGTTTCCTTTCTGTTTCCATTTTTGAAAGAGCTATATGAAAACTTTGATCCTGTTATCTATCAGAGGCAGTGAGGGGCGGGGCAGGGCCAAGAGCTGCTGTCACAAAGCAGCCTCTGTCTGCAGAGGTCCCGACTCCCCACAGACAGGGCTGCTGCTGCTGCGAAGCAGCCCTTGTCTACAACCGGGTCGCCGCAGACAGGGGCTGCTTTGTGGCAGTAGTCCCTGTCCGCAGTGAGTCTCTGCAGGGAGATGGGAGCCAGGGGCAGCTTCGCAGGTAGGGTTTTCCTGCCAGCTGGGCAAGCAGCCTGGCTTGGTTCTGGCTCTCACCGGTCCAGGACCAAACCCCACCGCAGCTCTGCAATTTAAAACAGAGTAGAGGCCAGGCTGCCCCGATCCTACTGCCTTTTAAATTGCAGGAGCTAGGGCTGAGCTGGACTGCCTATCAACTACTCGATCAGTTAAATAACCACCTATTAACATCCCTACTCCAGAGAATGACTACTATGCAATTGTGGATCCAACTGACCTTTGAAGTAAACAGATCTTCAGCAGTGCTCCCTGTAAGCTGAGCACTTGGGCAGCCACATAGGAGAAATTCAAATGCCACCCAGATGATTAGCAGAGTGTACACAGCCATTCACAGTTGACCGCATGTGTTTCTACTGGTGATGCACATCTGTACATGCCTCGGTGCACATAAAATTTATTCCTCACACAGATGGAAAAAATTGGAGGGAACATTGCTCCTCAGCCGTATATATAGTTTCCATGTTCACCCCTGTTCAAAAATTTTCTTCATCCGTCATGAGCACAACATTAAATTTGAGACCAATATGGCCACACTTTCAACACTACTTATCCTCTTTTTTAAGAGGACAGAATTTACAAGCATTGACATTTAAATGATAGCATTAGTTTCTGAAATACACTGCATTTCAGACCAGTTTAAATAAAAAGAAATCTTAATTAAGGTTTGCACATAATTTGAACACTGCCTTAATTTTGTCAAATTATATTAAGTAAGTCTTAGATTTATCATATGGTTCAGTTGCACCACCAAAAGTGATTTTATTTAATATAATACCACACATACTGCACAAATGAGGAGCAAACACTGGTTTTGGTTTGGAGTTACTTGCTACTTTGAATTGTACTTAATAGGCCTGCCCTATAAGGTGAAACATCTATTAAAGAAAATCAGAGATTCACAAATTTCAACTGTCAGCCTATACAATATTGGGCCATTACGAGACTAGTCCAATTTTCACATAGCACTTTGAGCAGTAAAGAGAGTAGGAATATGTTTCTAGGCAGCTTCATTCTGCTCAAATTCTATTTAGAAGAATAGTAATGATCTCATTCTAGTGCATCTGCTGATCTAACTCAAGAAAAAGAATAAGAATGAAACAGATAAAAGATATGCACTAGCTCAACCAGAAGTTTTTTTACTTAAAACAGGAATCGCAATAAAATTCTATGGCTGGTGTTATGGAGGAGATCAAGCTAAATGATCATGATGGTGCCCTTCTGGTCTTAGAATCTAGGACTCTATGATTAAAAGAGCTAAATGTAATAGAGAAGAAAGACAGAGACTGCAGCCAAGACATCAGGAAACCAAAAGAGAAGGTTGTTTGTGAAAACAGCTTGCTGAAAAACTTGCCCATTGTCACAACAGTAAGCAAGACTGGGATAGAAAAAAACCATGACAATTTTGGACGGATGAGCAAAGGCAATCTCATCTGGAAGGAGAGTTATAGAAACAACTTTAGTTGTAAATTATAATCTATTTCATGTTGTGCAAATATCATAACCAGCATTCCAGATTCCAGAAGCTGTGACATGTGAGAAAGTGACTTGAAATAGCTGTGATGATTTAAAATTAGGCTTCTTCAAACTCTTTCCTTCTTCCCAAGCTCAACAGATCATAAGCAAGTGTGGGAATAGGATGAAAATTAAAGAACAGTTTGGCTATCTAGGAGTCTTCTACCCAGACTCCCACAAAGCAGTCTGGGCTATCATGCAACCATTAAAGCTATATAAGAGTTGCTAGCTCTAACAAACTCTTGAAAATCATATCCCTCTGATTTTATAATTACTTGTAGTGAACACTAGCCCCTGTGTAGTCCCAGTGAGCTGACTTACTTTAAAACCAAATTAGTTCTTAAAAACATTATTTGCTGGGCAAACTATCTTAATTTATATTTATCCAATGGCACATTTAAATATGAAATAATAGCATTATTGCAATATTACTGTAGCATTTCGTATTTACTTAATGCTATCAATTTTTACCACAAAAATAGTATGCAAAGACCTTCTGTGCTTACAGCCCGTATTTCTGAAATAGAGCTATTCCGTTTGATGTGATAATTTTTACCTTCTCTTTTTGGGTGGGAGAGTGCAAGTTCCTTAATGATTTTTAATACATAATCATTTTCTATTTCACTAGCATGAATAGTAGTACAACCTTTAAATGGAAAGGTCTAAAAGAGTTAAGAACCATCAGGTTTTAGTGCTCAATAAAATATTCAGGTGATCTCTGCATTAACTTTTATCTCTTTCTATCCATTTTACATAAAAAGAATTTAAAAAGTTACAGTGGGAATATTTTGACTAAGTAAAGTAAAATACAAATGAATTGGTAGAAAATCCAAATCAATCGTGAAATAAAACACACTGAGAAAGACTGTTGACTGCAAACTAGTAGTCTGAGTGATTGCTACCCAGAAATATCTCATATCTGATTATATACAAGATGTATCCTGGAGACGGATTCATACTATATCAACATCAAGCAGCATTAAACACTTAACCAACTGAAAAAGCATTACATTCATTCATCAAATAACAGACCCACTATTAAATAAAGAGCAACTAATAGGCATAACCTAATGGCAATTCCTTCACTACTCCCACCCAATTTTGAATCCTAGTTTACCACACTAGTCCCATTAAAAAAAGCAAAGCCTCCTCTAGTGGAATTTGTTGCTATAAATACTGATCCTTCATAAAGAGCAGCAGTTTCACAGAGCTATTACCTTGTCCAGGTCTTGGAGTTGCAGATGCTCCAGCAGATGGCAGTTCAACCTCCTGTCAATTATAGCAATATTATAAAAGTGTAGCATTGAGAAAATATCTTATAGTAAATTAGTTCTGATACCAGATTCCTACCTTTGCTTTCTTGGACTCTGGATCAAATCTTTCAAGAATTAATTTAGCCGTCTTGTAAGTTTCCTTTTCCATTACTTCTTCAAGCTAGAAAGAAAGGTTTCTCAGGTTAAGACAGAAATCTTCAAAACAATATTTCAAATATTTATTATGTTATTTACAAGCATCACATTAAAATTTGTAAAAGTGTAAAGCTTAATCCAAAAACATTACTGTGCTCAGCAACTTTGTTTTGCTGCATTTAAAGTAAACAAAATCAAATTTAAAAAAATGTTTCTTCTAATGTACTACTTCTACTCAACAGCTTTATTGCAAGGAAACACCAAATATTGTTAATTGTTTACATATAATGAGGAGAATAATTACATGCACCAACTTCAATAATGGAATGTGCAAAAATCTATCAGCTATCATTATTGGAAGTTATTAGACATGACAAGCAAATGACAGGCAATTCCTCAGATTTATTTCCTCATAGCACTTAATGCTATTAATTTAAAGAAGGTCATTAGCCAAGTGCTTTACAGAATAAAGTCTCTGTGCCAATTAACTGCTGTCAGCATCGATTTTAGATTATTTATTAGCAGAAGCAATTAGCTTGCTGCAAATGCTGTGAAAACTCACTAACTGGGAGAACAGCCATGGAATTTGCTCAAGCGACTTTAAAGGCTAAAGTTCCATCTTTACAGTTACATTCAAACTGCTTTTCAGAAACAGCTGAACATGTTAAGAATTTAAATAAAAATTTACTGAGTATTATGCATACTTTAGGGAGCATAATTAAAACACTTCATTATTACAGCATTTTATTTACAATGCACTCAAGTGGCTTTATAGCTAATACATGGGCTTAATTAAAAAAGTAATCACTAGTAAAGTATCTTTTTAGCAGTTAATAGCCAATATCAGAAGAAGTTGAACTTTAGAACACAGATATGCATAGTTATGACAAACGGCTAATACGTACACTGAATATAAAGTATTTTACAGAGTCTTAGATGGTCGTATCCAGCTCTTTTGGAATCAACGAATATTTTGTTTAGAGTACTATAGTTTCGTATTATGTTTGGTTGCTGGCGTGAACAGTTGATAACTTTAAAGGTCAGTGGCCACAAAATTAAGTTTAGTCAAACAATCATTTATCACTGTTAAGAAATAAATGTACTGACATATTTTACTGAGACTTCAGGACCATTGGTTTGTAGAGAGTGGAGGTTGGCTGTAATTTTTGTTTCTCACCTGCAGATTAGTTATACATGGGCTTCTATAATAGTGCTTCTTATCCAGATAGATCCCAGAACATGTGTAAATAAAATTCACTTCATTCAAAATGGAAATACAGCATCTGTTTAACAGCTCACAGCCACACTCACAATGGCTTACTGCAGGAAATGAAATATTATCCAGATTGTACATTAAGCACAACTGAAGCCACTAAATAATTAGGGAAGTAAAAAGGAATTCCCTAAATGGACATTTGAGCAGGATATTGGGGTTAGCCTACCATCCTTGCAAAAGTGCTATGGAGCTTTAGTATGAGCTCAGAAATAAAAGTCCAGAATACATATTCCTCAATAATATCTCCAAGTGGATGAAAAAGGTCTGTTAAAATAGGCTTGGGAAATAGACAGTTACGGTGACATATCACTTGAGGAAAGACAAATGAGGAAGCACCACTGTCAACCTCTGGCTCCTCCCCCAAATTCTGAAGCCCTGAAACAGGGCTAATTACTTGTTCCTATTCAAACTACTGGAAATCTGTTAAAAGGTGGGTGTCATGTTTTCGTGCTCTTTGGTTGCCACCCAAGGGAAGAGGAAACTGAAGGCAAGTAGCAGCACCACAAAAGGCCTACAGAAAGATATCTGTACACCTCTACTTTTCTCCAGCAGATTACCTGAGGAGAGCCTACACTAGTGTTTCAACTCTCCTGCAAAACTGACCAAGTCATGAGGACTGGTACAATTTTGCAGGAGAGTTGAAACAACAGTTTAGCACTAAATAGTGCTAAAATAAATGAAGTATTGCAGATAATCTGGAAAAAGTCAATACTGATTGATCAATATTCTGCTCTGATTAGCCTCAACTGGAGTATTGTGTCCAGTTCTGGGCACCACATTTCAAGAAAGATGTGGAGGAATTGGAGAAGGTCCAGAGAAGTGCAACAAGAATGATTAAAGGTCTAGAGAACATGACCTATGAGGAAAGTCTGAAATAATTGGGCTTGTTTAGTTTGGAAAGGAGAAGACTGAGAGGGGACATGATAGTGGTTTTCAAGTACAGGCAGTCCCCGACTTACGCGGATCCGACTTATGTCGGATCCGCACTTACGAACGGGGCTTTTCTCGCCCCGGAGCTCACGGGCAGCGGGTCGCCACCCGTGTCCTCTGGGGCGAGAAAAGCTTCTCCCGCTCTCCCTGGTCTGCTGGGGGGGTCCAGCAGAGCCGCTGGACCCCCCCCTCCCCAGCAGACCAGGGACACCCGAGCAAAGCCGCCGCCTGGGCGGCTTTGCTCGTTTGCCCGGGAGCAAAGCCGCCCAGGCAGCGGCTTTGCTCAGGTGTCCCTGGTCTGCTGGGGGGGTCCAGCGGCTTTGCTGGACCCCCCCAGCAGACTAGGGAGACAGGAGCAAAGCCGCACAGGCAAAGGAGCAAAGCCACACGGGCAGCGGGATCCCTCCGCCTGTGCGGCTTTGCTCGGGTCTCCCTGGGGTGCTGGGGGGCACTCCCCCAGCACCCCAGGGAGACAGGAGCAAAGCCACACGGGCAGCGGGGTCCCTCCGCCTGTGCGGCTTTGCTTGGGCCTCCCTGGTCTGCTGGGGGAGGAGGGGGCGCAGCTAGTGCGCCCCCCCTCCCCAAGCAGACCAGGCTTTTGTTGCGGGACGCCTCGGGTAGAGCAGCTGGGGTGCTGCCGGGTTGGTCCTGTGGGAACCTACCGGGCAGCGCCCTAGCTGTTCTGTCCCAGGCTCCAGATTCAGCAGCTGTTGAAACTGATCAGGCTGATTCCAGGAAGCTGGGGGCAGAGCAACTCTGCCTCTGGCTTCCTGTAGTCAGCACCTAGTCAGTTTCAGTGGCAGCAGCTGAATCTGGAGCCAGTTCCGACATACAAATTCAACTTAAGAACAAACGTATAGTCCCTATCTTGTACGTAACCCGGGGACTGCCTGTATCTAAAAGGGTGTCACAAGGAGGAGGGAGAAAAATTGTTCTCCTTGGCCTCTAATTATAGAGCAGGAAGCAATGGGCTTAAACCGCAGCAAGAGAGATTTAGGTTGGACATTAGGAATAATTTCTTAATGTCAGGGTGGTTAAACACTGGAATAAATTGCCAAGAGAGGCTGTGGAATCTCCATCTCTGGAGATATTCAAGAGCAGGCTGTATAGACATCTATCAGGGATAGTTTAGACGGTGCTAAGTCCAGCTGTGAGGGCAGGGGACTGGACTCAATGACCTCTCAAGGTCCCTTTCAGTTCTCGTATTCTATGATTATAACGTTACACGTAAGGCTATAACAAAAAAATGTATTCACAAGAAAACCAAATTGCATTTTATTTCTTGATTTCTTTTCAGTTTTCAGCATATTCTATTAGTAACTGCCCCAGATCCTAACAGGACTAAGCACTGTGAAAAGCACTGCGAAAGTCACATGCTCTTCATCTTCACAAATAAACACATGTAGTTCTATATGCTCCACAGTAGGGATGTTAATCTATAGTTGTTTAAGTGATTAACTGATAAGCCTGAGCTTAATGGTTAAGCCAAATGATTACATGCACATACACCCCCTTGCTGCTTCTGTATCAGAGGCAACAAGGGGGAGAGGGCAGGAATCAGTGTCCATGGACAACTGGCTTCACACCGGTTCCTGGAGAGCCACCTGTCTCCCCTCCCCCCACCACACACAGCGACTCCCACAGAAACAGCAGTGCAGGGGGCAGGCAGGAGCTGGTGTTTGGGGGAAGCCAGCTTAAAAACTAGCCAGTCCCCCACAAGCTCTGGATCCCATGCAACCACCTGTCCCCCTCACCCACACACTGCTACCTCTAATAGAGAAGCAGCAGCGTGGAGAGTGAGGGTGGCAGGCAGGAGCCGGTACTTGCGGGAAGTTGGCTTTCAAGCCAGCTTCCCTCACATATCGAAAGGAAAAAAGAAAAAAAAAATAAGGTAGAAAAGTTAATATTTTTACATCAAACAATACTAATTGACAATATTGTAATTAAATACAATTGTGTGCTTTATTTTTAAATCATTGGGTTATGTTTATAGTGACAAACCAGCATGGATATTTTTCAGCTTGATTAGCAGGCTCAGTCCTCATGCCAGTGTGTTTCAGGTAAATTTTTCAATCCCTGATTAAACAGGATCGGCCTATAGATCAAATAGGACCAAGACTACCAGCTTGATGAGACATTCAACTCAAGTGGGAAGCAGACGGGAGCGGATACGCACGGGGAGCCGAATTTTCAGAGGCAGCAGCACGAGGGGAAGAGGGCAGGTGGAATGCTGGAGTAGCCTTTGTCTGTTCTCTATATAGTACTCTGTGGAAGGTATTGTTTAAGTCTGACTCCCTACACATTCATGCAAAACACTGCTGCAGTGTTGTCGATGAGACCATGAAGATTCTGACCCCTGATGTGAGAAAAGGAAGTTACTCACTTCGTGCAGTAACGGTCGTTCTTCGAGGTGTGTCCATGTGGGTGCTCCACATCTGGTGTCGGGCTGGTCCCAGTGCCGCAAATCGGAGCTTTACAGAGCTGTGTGGCTGGACCGCGCGCGTGCACGCCTGTTTCTCGCCTTTCATCTGCCGCACGCGGTCCGGCGCCCGCCAGTTCGTCTCACCGCCTATCTGAAAGATAGAAAGACAAGATTCCGAAGCAGAGAGGAGGGCGGGTCGTGGAGCACCCACGGGGACACACCTCGAAGAACGACAGTTACTGCACGAAGTGAGTAACTTCCTTTTCTTCTTCGGGTAGTCCCCGTGGGTGCTCCACTTCTGGTGACTCCGAAGCAGTAATCTCAGTTAAACGTGTGTTTCGGAATCGGTATTCTGAGCAGCAGGCAGTACTGCCAAGGCTACTGCTGTGTCAGAGGCGAAGTGCTAAACAATTGCATAATGCCTTGGAAAGGTGGAAGTAGAAGACCAAGTCGCCTCCCGGCAGATGTCCCGAAGAGGGACTCCTTTCACGAAAGCTGTAGACGTAGCAACTGCTCGTGTTGAGTGTGCCCTAGGCTGCGACGTGAGCGAATTCTTACAGATAGTATAGCAAGTCGTGATACAAGAGACAACCAGTTTAGAGATGCATTGGGCGGATAAGGGCTTGCCCATAGAAGGCCCTGATGTCGAAATGAAGAGGCTATCCGTCCTACATAGAGTACGGGTTCTGTCTAGATAGAATGCCAAGGCTCTACGAACATCGAGCGTATGCAGGAGGTTTTGGATAGAAACATGGCAGAACAATTGGTTCATTTATATGAAAATCTGTGCAGACTTTGGGTAGAAAGGCTGGATGAGACCTTAGTATCCCTGATTCCACGTTGAAGACTGTATAGGGAGGTGTTGACATTAGTGCAGATAATTCGCTCACCCTATGTGCCGATGTTATGGCCAGAAGAAAGAGTACCTTCATTGTAAGCATCGACAGTGGTACCGTGGCCAACGGTTCAAACGGTGGCCTAGTTAGGACATCAAGCACCAGGTGAAGGCTCCATGCAGGTGGCAGAGGCCTACGTGGTGGGTTGAGGTTAGCCAATCCTTTGAGAAATCTAGTCATCATGGGATGAGAAAACATCGACTTGCCTTCAACGGGGTAGTGAAAAGCAGCTATCGCACCCACTGTGCCAGCCATCACGTTCGCAACCAGCACAAATTCTAAACTTCATAGGAGCGCGTCTCGACTCGCAGTTAGAGAGAGTCCATCTGCCACTCGAGCGTTTTCAATTAATACAAGACCTGATAAAAACAGTCTTGCAAGCTCCAACACTCCCGGTACGTGTATACCTCCAGCTTCTGGGTCATATGGCTTCCACGACAATCAGTGCACCACTCAAGGCTACACCTCAGGTGTCTGCAGCATTGGCTGAGCACGGTATACAAACCTACAGAGCACAGCATCCGCAAGACTGTGGTACTTCCAGTACATGTCAAGGACTCCCTATTATGGTGGACGGATCACAACAACATGTTGTCAGGAGTCCCCTTCCACGCACCGCAACCGTCACGGGAGATAACCACAGACGCTTCTCTCATCGGCTGGGGTGCCCACATGGGCACAAAAACTGTTCAGGGTCGTTGGTCCACGACGGAGATGATGCTCCATATCAATCTTCTCGAGCTTCGAGCCGTGTTTCGTGCCTGCAAACACTTCAAGTTATACATAAGAGAGATTTTGAAGTCTATGGAAACACTTACCATCTGGATTCTGGCCTGATGTAAGAACATCCTGTATACAGAACTGCTCCTATAATTCTGTTCTCTGAACTGGGGAGAATATTTACCTGCCTGTTTATCCACATATCCAGAACACTGAAGGGATATTGTATCTTGTAGAGCAGGGGTGGGGAATTTTTTCAGGTTGGGGTCCACTGACCCACAGAAAAATCAGTCAGGAGCCGCACATCAGCAACAGCGAGAAGCCCCCCCAAAAATACACCACAACCCCAACCCTCACGGACATGGCCCTTGACTGAGAAGGAGAAAGACACTCTCCACAGTCTCCTCCTCACACACCAGAGCCTATTGAGACTTAGGCTAGTAGATTTTGTGTGCTCCAATTCCTCATTAGGTGCGGGCTCCCCAGTGCTAGGAGAGGAGCCCTGACTATCAGGGGCTAGATCCAGGCAAGCTGGGGGCCACATACAGCCCCTAGGCCTGAGGTTCCCCACTCCTGTTGTAGAGACTGACTTCTACTTGGAGCATGGCTCTACCTCACACAAGGCAGTCATCCAGGGAAAGAAATATTTGCATAGCTGCTCTTGTTAGGAATGCAATCACCACCAGGATACTTTTAAAAAATATCTGCAGGGTCACAGACACACCAAAGGACAAGACCAAAAACTGAAAACCCTTGTTGCCAAGATATCTTTGTCATTTCCAGTAGCTCTGATAGTTAGCCACATAGAAACACGTGTCCTTCAAGTCAAGGCTAGCATTCCAATTGCCATGATCGGGATGGAGAGGATGATTATGGATGCTAAGGAGCAAAACCTTATTTTCTTTATATATTTGTTCAGATTCTGCAGGTCTAAAATGGGGCTGAGATCTCCTTTTGCCTTGGAGTCAGGAAGGAACATGAATGGCAATCCTCTCAGAGAAGAGGGGGAACCGCTTCTGTAGATCTCAAGTGGAGGAGAGACTGGATCTCCTGGAGGAGAACAACCTCGTGAAAGTGGTCTATGAAACTGGAAAGAAGGTGAGAAGGAGAGCATGGAAATAGGTAACCCTGTTCCACAATTCATGGGATCCTCTGATCTTTGGGACTCAGCAAATAGGAAGTAGGACAATCCACTTGGGGGGCGGGGGGGAGTGAAGGGAGATACTGCAGTGATATAATCTGGTACTCTGACCTCAAGACAACGCAAGCGGAACAAGACGCACGCTGGGCTGAACACTTCAAAAAAATACTTAGAGAATCATCGGAAGAAGGTGTTAATATATGTGGAAGGGAGACAGACTTAGATATTAACATCGATCTACCTACCAAAGAAGAAATTATATCAGCAATCAAGAAACTGAAGAACAACAAAACCCCAGGAAAGGACAACTTGAATGCAGAACTTTTCAAAATAGACCCAGAGACAGCAGCTGGAATACTGGAACCACTTTTCAGAACAGTTTGGACAGAAGCCTGCGTACCAGAGGATTGGACTAAAGGGGTGATTATCAAGATCCCAAAGAAGGGCACACTCAGAGATTGTAACAACTGGTGCGGAATTACCCTTCTATCAATACCCAGCAAGATCCTCGCTAAAATCATCATAGGTAGAATATCAACAGCAGCTAATGAAACGCTGAGGAAGGAACAGGCAGGTTTTAGAAAAGGTAGGCGTTGTATAGAACAGATCTTTGCTCTGTGTAACATCATAGAACAGAGTGCAGAATGGCAACGACAACTTTACGTGAACTTTGTAGACTTTGAAAAGGCTTTCGATAGTGTAGACAGAGACAGATTATGGCAGATTTTGAGGGCCTATGGAATACCGTATCATATGGTGAAGCTCATTAGGAGCTTCTACAAAAATTATAGCTGTTGTGTTGGAGGAAGCGATATATGGTTTGAAGTCAAGACCGGAGTTCGTCAAGGTTGCGTAATGTCGCCACTGCTCTTCAATCTTGTTATTGACTGGGTGATGCGACGTACGACTGAGGAGGGGCATACCGGCATTAGATGGACGCTTTTCTTTACACTTGAAGATCTGGATTTTGCCGATGATTTGGCACTTCTCTCTCACACTCATCGGCATATGCAAGATAAAACAGATAAATTAAATAAGTATAGTTCACAAGTTGGCCTTAAGATAAACCAGAAGAAGTCAGAAATCATGACTCTGAACACTACAATACAAACCCCCATCAAGATCAATAACAACGATCTTCCTTTTACTGATAGATTTGTATATTTGGGTAGTATCATCACCCCAGATGGTGGAAGTAGGCAAGACATTCAGAATAGACTGAGTAAAGCACGAAATGCCTTTATCAGTATGAATAACATCTGGAAATCCTCAAAGTACAGTGTGCGCACCAAGCTGAAACTATACAACATCTGTGTTCTCCCAGTGCTTCTCTATGGAGCAGAATGTTGGCGCATGATACAACGAGACCTTACTAAATTGTCTACATTCCATACCAAGAATCTTAGAAGAATAATCAGGATATTTTGGCCAAATAAAATTTCCAACGAAGACCTACTGTCTCAGTGTAAACAAGAAGACATGGCCACTATAATTATGAAAAGACGCTGGCGATGGATAGGTCATGTGTTACGAAGAGAAGACGGATCTATTACGAAAGTTGCACTCCACTGGAAACCAGATGGGAAGAGAAAGAGAGGAAGACCAAAAACAACCTGGCGCCGAACGGTGGAACAAGAATTAAAAGACCATCATCACACTTGGGGAACAATAGGCGCTTTGGCCTGTGACCGACAGAAGTGGAAGGACTTTGTTGCTGCCCTATGCGCCATTGGCGTAATGGGCAGTAAGTAAGTAAGTAAGTCTGACCTCAAGAAGTCAGTCAAAAACAGAGCCTGCCACAGGAAAAAAAAAAAAGGAGGATATAGAGGTCTTCTGTGGTTTCTTCCTCCCTTTTTGGGATGGTCAGTCTGCCATCGGGGAAGACCAGTATCTCTGGAGAAACTTAGGGCAGAATTGTTTAAAAGAGAAGCATGTAAATTCCCAACAACTTCAACATGGTCCTCGAGTCTCTGAGATTTACGTTCCTCCAATAGGAGGTCATAGATCATGTGCTAGACCTCTTGAGGTATACCCCACATTTAAAGCCATGAACATCTATGCCAAGTTACAGAGGATGCCAAATTGGAAGCAGCCTGCATAGAGATCTTCGCCACCAGATTGCTCTCAAAGAATTCTTGCCTGTCATCCTATGGCAATTTGTCTGAGGACTTAATTATACTGCCCCAAAGGAAGAAATCGTACCTACCCAGCAAAGCCTGCTGGTTTAAAAGAACAGATTTATTTCAAAGCAGGCCTACAATTTTAATCAAAAAAATCTATTCTCTTTCCAGCCTTGTCCTTTAGGACAGGAGAAGCACTCATCTACTGCTGAGACAATCTAGGAAGCTAGGAGGAATAACTATAAAAATGCTCATAACCTTGAGACGGCACATTGTACCTTCCCACAGCATCAGACTTAGGGAAGGTACAGGAAGGCATGGCCCTATCACATTAAGTTGTAACAGAAAGCAGGTAGAAAAAAGCAAGCGAGGGGGCAGGACCTCTGGGGTTGGTGCGGTACAAGAGCAGGTCCTCACTTTCAAGGAACTTCTGATGTTCCTGGTACCTTCTCTGAGATCTCTTGGCTGTCAGAGGCAATGAGAGGATAGTGTTTTCCCAAGGCTCTTACAGGCTCCAAGATGGCCTCATTGATAGGGAATTCATTCTAGAAGGCCCTGTTGAATCCAGAACATCCATCAGAACATCTCTTTAAAAGGATTTAGTAAGTGCTGAAATAACCTTGGACAAATGAGATGTTTCTAGGACAGTAGTTTCCAACCTTTTTTTTTTTAAGCATGAGATCACTTTTTGAATTTAAGTGCAATCCAGGATCTCTCTCAGACCCAAACACCCTTGCCCTGTGTCCTTCCAACCCCTTCTCCAAGGCCCCACCCCTGCTCACTCCATCTTCCCTCCCCCAGGCTAGGGGCAAGGGTTTGGGGTGCAGGAGGGATTCAGGAGTTGGGCCAGGGTTTGGAATGTGGGCTCCAGCTGGGCACCACTTACCACAGGTGGCTTCTGGGTGGTGGTGCAGGGGGCTAAGGCAGGCTCATCCCTACACCGGCCCTGCGCCACTCCCAAAAGCAGCCAGGGGTGAGGGGCATCTGCAAGGCAGAGGACAGGAACAGCACGGAAGTGCTGAGAGGGGCAGATGAAGTGCCAGCACGTAATAGCCTCCCGGCCAAACCTGTCAGGATCACCTGTCAAAGGTTCCAAGATCTACCAGTAGATCCCGATCTACTGGTTGGAGACCACTGCTCTAGGAGCTACCGTCTCATCTGCACAAAGACAAATATAAAGACAGAGACAGTGGGTGGATGTTCCAAAGGCAGAGACTGTGGGTGGACATGCAGCATAGTGGGTGGTTGTTCCAAAAGTTGCAGGCCTTAAGGGTTTTGCTCCGTGTTAGTATCATCCTGCTGGACCTCTAATGGTGCTTAGAAACAGGGAGCATGCTCACACATTTCCATGGGCATGATAGGTTCCCAATCACAACTGATCCAAGATCATCTTTCTCTAGAGTATTTCTGTTCTTTTTGTGGTACGAGCAATGAAACCTCTTTGATGAAGGACAAAAAGTGCCATTATTTGCCTTGGAAGCAAGGACACAAAAGCTTCCTCAGACTTCAGGAAACACATTGAGTCAGCTGACAATTGTGGTCTCTCACGTATTATAAATATTTTAAAAATTAAGCTTGATATAATATTAAGCATGACTAATATTCTTTATGGAGTAAAAAGTTACACTTTAGAGAAGCAAGCATTCCGGAAGTAAAAGTATGGCCAAAAATAACAATTTTTCCACACAACAAAATATTAACAAAGTATAATTTGTTAAAATATAAACAAAGTATAATTTCAACCATGATTTGCTAATTCTTTTTAAAGGATTATTTGAACGTAGTGATGAACAACAAATTAGAAGCTATTTATTTACATGCTGTGAGAACACAAAAGGGAAAATATTTAGTGAATCAGAGATAATAGCTTAGTTAACAGAAACCCCTCCTGGCATTTCTTGGGTGCACAAAAGAGACAGCATTCTAGTAGTTGGAGCAGACTGATTAGTCAGAGTTATTTCTTATTCCCAGAGTTCAATGTGACCATTGTCACCACACTTGTGTTTCATTTTCCTGTCCATAAAGCTAAGAGGTTGAGGCTTAATGACTGTATAACATTCATATCCTTGGAGGAAAGAGGATATAGAAGCATAAAATATCCATCAATAGTACTTTCCCAGTTATACTAGGCATTTCCAATTCAACTTTTAAATTACATTTATTCACACTTGGCCAATTTTCCTCACTAACTACATGCACAATACTTTAGAAATCTATCCCTTGTCCCTTTGTTAAGATTCAATTATTATATTGGCTGCAGAGCATTTATCTTATCACAGGTATCAACCTTAAAGAAATGTTGCTGGAATGCCTAGTTTTCACTTGTTTTCCAAATACCAACCATTCCCACCTCATTCTTGTATCTCAGTAGCATCCATTCCTCTATCCAATGTTTCCTTCACTCTTCACTACAGATTCAGATTCTAAACTTCTTCCACTAAATAGATTACTTCTATTTTAATTTGTTGTTGAAACTTCATCATAATAAAGTGAGTGAAACTATACACTAATCAAAATTCAGCCTAACTAGTCCTTACTCATCTGGAATTTAGAATTATTTGTTTCCAGGAAGTCAAGCAGCTTTGCTGATATTTAGAAAATTTTAAGAGTTTCTGAAAACTTATTTTCACTGTCCTGTTATTTATTTATATCTATTAGCACTTGTTTGGACTGTCCACATGTAACAGCAATTTTCCTGAAGTGATATTTAATTTAAAAAACATAACTGTTGGTCAAACACAAGGATCTGGCAGCTGTCTTGCTGGGACCCTTAATGCATAGTGCAGTGGCAGCCACTTTAAACGTGACTGCTCTATTCTGAGAGCGAGGAGGGATGCTTTGTGCTCTTTTCCATCCCTCAGCAAAATCTCGCAGTGCCCATTGGCCAGTTTCCGACCAATAGCAGCTGAAGTATTTTGCTGGTGGCAGGGGAAGCTAATGAAGCCTACTTCCTCGCTCTCCCCCCGTACTTCCTTCACCCTACCCAGAGCACAGCCAAGCTTGTGACTGCAGCCTTCAGGTTCCTGCAGGGCTGCTGACTGGCAGCAGCATAGGTAAGCATCTCCCAGCAAGAGCCTGCCTCTGGCACCCCCCCCCTACCTCCCAACTACCACCCAAACTCTCTGGACCCCTTTCCCTCAGGTCAGAACTCCCTCCTAGACCGTCTCCTACACCCTTCCCCCAGGCCAGAAGCCTCTCCTGTACCCATAATCTCTCCTGGATTCTGTACCCCAAGCCTCTGCCCCAGATCATAACCTCCTCCTTCACCCACACTCCCTCTCAGACTCCACATCCCCTCCTGCACCCAGTCTCCTACCCCAAGCTCCCTTCTGCACCCAACCTCTGTCCCAGACCCCAAACGCCCTCAGTAGAAATGTCAAAACCTTAGAGGGCCTTCCCCCCCATTAAAAATTATTGCCTACCACTACTCTAGCACAAGAGTTGGCAACGCACGGCATACATGCCATAATTGGCACATGAACCAATTTTGAGTGGTGCGCGCAGTCCACAGCTCAAGCTCAGCCCCACCCAATACAGCGAGAAGCTTGCACTGCTCTTCCAGCCTAGTGGTTACTGCGCAGCCGCAACGCGCAAAAACAAACTCCGGCTTCTGCGCGCTGGAGCCTTTCAAACGTCCCAAGCAGCTGCACTCAGCTGGGGCACAGTATCTGGCCTGTCACAGGAGCTGGAAGTACAGATGCCGAGAAAGCTCAAACCATGCTCCTCTCCTCTCCCTTCCTCCCCACGAGAGTCAGTCACCAGCGCTTGTTTATGGTGGCTCCATGGGTACTGCTATCTGCTTTATGCTGTTTTCCTCCAAACAACAGAGTGCCTTACAGGAAGGCCAAGGACAGGAGAGGCCCACTGCTCAGTGAGGAGGGAGAAGCAATAACAGGAAACTTGGAAGTGGCAGAGATGCTTAATGACTTCTGTGTTTCGGTCTTCATCAAGAAGTCTGATAAAGGAATGCCTAACATCGTAAATGCTAGTGGGAAGGGGGTAGGCTTAGAAGATAAAATAAAAAAAGAACAAGTTCAAAATTACTTTAAAAAGTTACATGTTTGCAAGTCACCAGGGCCTAATGAAATGCATCCTAGAATACTCAAGGAGCTGATAGAGGGGGTATCTGAATCTTTAGGTATCATCTTTGAAAAATCATGGAAAACAGGAGAGATTCCAGAAGACTGGAAAAGGGCAAATATAGTGCCCATCTATAAAAAGGGAAATAAGAACAACCCAGGAAACTAAAGACCAGTTAGTTTAACTTCTGCGCCAGGAAAGATAATGGAGTAATTAATTAAGGAATTCACCTGCAAATATCTGGAAGAAAATAAAGCAACAGCCAACATGGACCTATAAAGAACAAATCATGTCAAACCAATTGGATAGCTTTCTCTGATTGGATAACAAGTTTTGCGGATAAGGGAGAAGCGGTGGACGTGGTATACCTAGGCTTTAGTAAGGCATTCGATATGGTCTTGCATGATCTTCTTATCAATAAATTAGGCAAATACAACTTAGATGGGGCTACTATAAGGGGGGTGCATTACTGGCTGGATAACTGTTCTCAGAGAGTAGTTTTTAATGGTTCACAGTCATACTATAAGGGCATAACAAGTGGGATTCCACAGGAGTCAGTTTTGGGACCGGTTCTGTTCAGAAACGACTTACATGCTGGCATAGAGAGTACACTTAGTAAGTTTGCAGATGATACCAAGCTGGGAGGGGTTGCAACTGCTCTGGAGGACAGGGCCATAATTCAAAATGATTTGGACAAACTGGAGAAATGGTCTGAGGTAAATAAGATGAAGTTCACTGAGGACAAATGCCAAGTACTCCACTTAGGAAGGAACAATCAGTTTCACACATACAGAACGGGAAGCGACTGTCTAGGAAGGAGTACTGCAGAAAGGGATGTAGGGGTCATAGTGGACCACAAGCTAAATCTGAATCAACAGTGTGATACTGTTGCAAAAAAAAAAAAAAAAAACCAAACAAGATTCTGGGATGCATTAACAGGAGCTTTATGAGCAAGACACGAGAAGTCATTCTTCCTGTCTACTCTGAGCTGATTAGGCCTCAGCTGGAGAATTGTGTGCAGTTCTGGGCACCACATTTCTAGAAATACGTGGAGAAATTGGCGAAGGTCCAGAGAAGAGCAACAAGAATGATTAAAGGTCTAGAAAACCTGACCTATGAGGGAAGACCTATGAGGCTTGTTTAATTTGGAAAGGAGAAGACTTAGAGGGGACATGATAGCAGTTTTCAAGTACCTAAAAGGGGGTTACACGGAGAATAGAGAAAAAAATTTCTCCTTGACCTCTGAGGATAGGACAAGTAGCAATGGTCTTAAACTGCAGCAACGGAGATTTAGGAAAACTTCCTAACTGTCAAGGCGGTTAAACACTGGAATAAACTGTCAAGAAATGTTGTGGAATCTCCATCTCTGGAGATATTTTAGAGCAAGTAAGATAGACGTGTATCAGGGATGGTCAATACAGTGCTTGGTCCTGCTGTGAAGGCAGGGGACTGGACTCGATGACCTCTCAAGGTCCCTTCCAGTTCTAGTGTTCTATGATTCTGTGATATCACTGGAGGAGGGATGAATCCAAAAAACACATTTTTGAGATCTTGTTTTAATACAACATGCCAATGACATGTCCTGAAACATATAGGTTTCTTTGATGACTGATTTCTAAGTAGGAAATAAAAAGGATGGATTATATGGCCCTCCTTCTGTCCATCATAAAGTGATATAATGCAGCAAGTTTTAAGATAATCTGTTTCAAACAAATATTCACAGCTTTGGCAATTTCATTGCAATATATGGCTGAATTGCTACCAAAAGGCTGAATTTTTGTGAAGATACTAATACAGTTATGGTAGACTGACATACAGAAAAAAGATTTGGGGCTTCTAGTTCTTATCCCACTTGATTGCTGACATATTAGCTCAAAACACATTATAAGAATTAAAATTTAGAGAACAATTGGAAAGAGTTATTTCCCATGTTTAAGATTAGTAAAGTCCACGAGAGTAAAGAGATTCTAAGCAACTTGGAGAGTAAAACACACAAGAACCAAATTATAGAGAAAGTTTATTTTCAAATACAAGAATTAATTTTGATTATTTTTGGGGAGGGACAAAACTATAAATTGTGAATACATTTAAAAACGATAATTTTTCTTTCTTTCCCACCCTACATTTTACAGATAATCTCAGTTAGCAGAGTTCTAGAGAAAATGTTTAACAATGATATAATTAACAGATTTATTTGAATAAAAAGTACTCACTATTTTTTTCTTTTGGGATTTTAGATCTTCTAATGCATCATCTAAAAAAAGATTTGTGTTAGTTTTATATTAAAATGTGATAAATACATTTCAATAAATTAGTTGAATATTTTGCTCACATGTGAGATCTAAACAATATTGTCATTCATTGGCCTCAAGTAATTCCAGTACATCAGTAAATCCTTTTTGTTCTGAGTTTATTTTCACATAAGAGTTTTAAATAAGCCACCTAAATATGACAGTTTTGAATTTTAACTATAACACTTTTTTAAAGCACCACTTAATTACCAATGTAAGTCCTGTTTTGATCTATATTAAAACTAGTGTCATAACACTCAATGTTTACTTGAATATGTTGAATCAATCGACTTTAGTTTGAATTTTAATACATCTCTTAGAGTACCAGATTCACAGATTTAATATACTTTCCACAGTGCTATAACAACTGTTTTTGTCCTAGGATACTAGAGAGACAAGGTGTGTATGGTAATATCTTTTATTGGTCCTTCTCTTGGTAAGACACACAAACTTTCAAGCTTGCCCAGAGCTCTTTTTCAGGTAACAGCTAAATAGAAGGTGAAAAAGATTGTTTAGAATAAGTAGTTAACGTATATTTCAAGGGACCTTTCAAGGTAAGTGGCCTGTTAACAACTCTCCAATGACAGAGACTAGGCTTTAATGGATTATAGATTGTTGTAATAAGCAGTAGTGTTTAGCAAAGTTATGAATTTAAGCTCTAGTCTTGTGAACAGAGAGGTAAGATATAGAGCGATCACTTTGAGAAAAGCAAGAATGTTCAGGATACACACCTTCACACACTTAAAACTACATTCACCAAACAAGGATATTCCATCAGCAAAATAGATTGCATTATAGAACAGGGAGTGCAAATATCCCAAGAGAAATCAAACTAGGGATGTTAAGTAGCGTTTAATTAGCTAATTGAGTAGTCAATGCAATTTCCATCAACCACCTGATTAATCGATAAGGAGGGCGTGCTTGCTACACCTGCTGCGGTTCTGCAGTTTAAATGTAGTAGGAGCCAGGTGTGCAGGCAGCCCAGCTCCTACTACATTTAAACTGCAGAGCCACAGCAGGGGCAGCTTTCCGGGGCAGCATGAGCTGCTAGCTCTGGGACTGCTGTGCCACTGCCTTTTAAATGTTGTAAGAGCTGCCTGGCTCTTACTAGATTTAAAAGGTAGAGCCACAGCAGGGGACCCAGCAAAAGCAGGGACTGCTTCATTCCCCACTTGTGCTGGTTCCCAACCGCTGCGCCTCTGCCTCCTCTATCCCCCCAGATTTATACAGTGGCAGCTGGGGTGGGGTGGGGTGGGGGTGGAAACAAGTAGCTGAGTAGTGACAACTACCTAATAAGGTAGTTATCAGGTAGTTACTAGTTGCTTACATCCCTAAATCAAACCCTTGTTTTAACCACACACTCCTACTTATTACTTATTCACCCCCCTCCTGGAACTTATATGGAGCATCAAACAATTACAACCCATACTCAATGGAGACTACCTCCTGAAAAAAAATCTTTCCAGATGCTTCTCTTCTGGTCTTCAAACAATCCCCCAACCTCTCCACATTAGTCATCAGAAGCAGTCGGGAAGGGGTGGGGGCAGGAAGAGCAGAAGAGGGGAGCCTGTGTGTAACTGTTAGGATTACCAGTGAGCCTAGTCTCATATAAATGGCTGCACATTCACATCTCTAATTAATATATGGGTGAAATCAAGCAATTGCTACTATCTGGAATGAATTCACACCTTAAAATATGACAAAAACAACATATCAACTAGGGATGTTAAAATGTGGGTATTTAATCGAGTAATTGATGGATTTTTTAATAGGTAGTCTGGCTCGCACCAACTATCAGGGTCTGTGGGTGGGGAAGCATGGAAGTGTCCTGGCCCCACCCCTTCTGCCTGAGGCCCTGCTCCTTCTGGGGCAGCCCAGGGACACTTCAAAAATTTCTGAAGTGGCCGCCAGTCAAAAATTATTGCCCACCCCGATCTAGATAACCTGTTTCTTCTAAGAAAGCTTGCAATTGCAATGCCACCACCCACTCAAGTATCTAGCCCAAGAAAGGAATATTAGTGACTTGGTGATAATTATTCACATCATGTGGGTCCAGGGAAGTCTTCTTAAGGAACAGTTTTATCACCGGCTCTTTCAAGGTGGCGTGAACCATCGCAGATCTAAAAGACACATTAATAATTCCCTGAATCCAACCACTCATCCCTTCTTGGCTCAATTTAATAAGCCACGAAGGGCAAGGGTCAAGCGACCACATGGTTGGTCGCACTCCTCCATGCACCTTGTCCACATCCTCAGTCTGCAACAGCTGAAACTGATCCAAAGAAAAATGACTAGGCGGTGCACTCAACACATTCCATACCCCACTTACATGATGCCAGAGTCCAAATCAGACTGGAAGTGAGTCATCTTATCTGCAAAGTACTTTGCAACAAGTCACAATGGATTGCTGAGGGTTCCTCCATTTCGTCAAAGGGGCCAGCCTGTAAGAGGCTCCACACCACTCGAAACAATTCCGCCGGAGGAGAAGTAACTCTTCTTCCCCACAGCACTGCCTCAGAATAGGCTCGCAATTTACCTCCAACCCACAACCAACTGGACTAGACTCGAATTCTCCTCCAGCAGTGCTCTAGCCATTACAGACCAATTCCCTGCCTGCAACTCTCCCAGAAAATCAGGGGGCAAACTTTGCTCCTTAGCACCCTTTTCGGGCTAATCAAACCATCATACCCACCACCTGGGCTACCTCGATGTTCCATGTATCAACCAGGGCATCGACAGGACCACTAGCCATAATGGCCGAACAATCCCTCAGAGATCTCAGGAAACCTTCTGGATCCATCAGCCTCTGAGGACAGACCATCTTAATTGGTTCTCCTGCCTCTGCGGAGAGGAAGGTCAGCAAATAGTCTAAATTTGACCAGGTAGTGATCGGTCCATGACAACCACATACCTTAACCCTAAAGTCTGTCTTATTCACCATTTGCTCCAATAAAAATATTACCATAGCCAGTCTGGGTCTCTAATATATTTTTATTCAAGTTTCATGCAGATTTCTTGCAAATACTAGATAATTTCCAAACTTATCAGTGGGATCTATATATTTCATCCAGACAGCATTTCCAAACTCTAACAAAACCCCAGTTTTATCAGAGAAGACAGAACTAACCAGAAGGTCATCTCATTATTATAGAACAGAAGGGACAGTGTTACAGTCAGTAAGCACAACATCTAACCTTTATCTATAAAAGAAAAAAAATTAAGTCAAATGCATGTGAGATTTTTCCTGAAAGTCAATACTGGTAGATCAGCACTTATGGAAAACTCACTGTAATAAGCCAGTGTCTTCAATGTAAAGGAATGAATTCCCTTGATACTACCAACTCTTTGCTACCTCCTTTATGAACAATGCAGTCTAATAAGCAGAAATATGTAAAGGTATTCACAATTATTTTTTCTTCTTTAGTGTTATTTAACAATTCAGTACAGCTTCCTCAGTTCAACTCATTCAAAATGTATTTTGTCAGCATCAGTTTTCCACTAAGGCAGTATATAAAAGAAAAAAGGCTATAGTTAAGAACAAACTAAAATTATCAAATTATAACACTATTATTTAGGCCATCACAAATTTATAAAATAAGAGGAGGACTGGAATAATTTTGCATTATCTATGAATGGAAAAGATTTTACATTAGTATTTGCTATCTCAGCATTTCATTTCTTGTGAAGATAGCCTTCCTTCATCAAAGCAAAGACATTTTATTTGTTAAATTTATCTGCAGTGCATATTATAAATTAAATGGGCATAAGTATATATTTTAAACCATTTGTACAAAGAAGAGACAGTCACCATGTTCTCAGAAAAGAGTGATAGGTTATGGTGCAAGGCCTAGACCCAGTTTGTTTGGACAGCTGGGAGAAGTAGTTTTCTAAATTATAAAGCCCCCAAATGATTAAATATTAAGGCTTTTTGTTCACACCATTCAACTGGTGAGTTACCTATAACTCAACAGGAGCCACTAAAATGGTAAACAGGACCATTCCTGCAGATAGTCATCAAAGCTCTTATTAAGCAGACTTGAATCTTGAACATGTTGCCTGTGTTGTTAGAGAACCAAGAGTAGATACTCATAGCATTAAATAGGTTTACCTATGACATATTAAAGATGTAAGATATTTCAGGTCCTAAATATTAAGTACTTTGTCAGCTTAGAATCACAGAACTGGAAGGAACCTCAAGAGATTATAAGTCTCCTGACCTCACGGCAGGACCCCTGATAGAGGTCTATCCAACCTGCTCTTAAATATCCCCAGGGATGTAGATTCTACAACCTACCTAGGCAATTTTTTCTAGTGTTTAATCACCCTGACAGTTAGGAAGTTTTTCCTAATGTCTAACTTGAAAATCCCTTGCTACAGTTTAAGCCCATTGCTTCATCAGGTGCCAAGGAGAATAATTTTTTTCCATTCTCCTTGACACACCCTTTTAGGTGCTTGACAAATGCTATCATGTCCCCTCTTGGTCTTCTCTTTTCTAAACTAAAGAAGCCCAATTCTTTCAGTCTTGCTTCATAGGTCATGTTTTCTAGACCTTTATTCATTTTTGTTGCTCTTCTATGCAACCTCCTCCACATCTTTCTTGAAATGTGGTGCCCAGAATGGGACATAATACTCCAACTGAGGCCTAATCAGTGCAGAGTGAAGCATAAGAATGACTTATCGTGTTAATGCATCCCAGAATCATGTTTGCCTTTTTTGCAAGTGTCACACTATTTAGCTTTTTGATCCAATATGACCCCTAGATCTCATTTTGTAGTATTCCCTCCTAGACAGTTGATTCCCATTCTGTATGTGTGAAACTAACTGTTCCTTCCTAAGTGGAGTACTTTGCATTTGTCCTCAGTGAACTTCATCTTATTTACCTCAGACCATTTCTCCAGTTTGTCCAGATCATTTTGAATTATGGCCCTGTCCTCCAAAGCAGTTGCAACCCCTCCCAGCTTGGTATCATCTGCCAACTTAATAATCGTACTCTCTATGCCATCATCTAAATTGTTGATGAAGATATTGAACAGAACCGGTCCCAAAACTGACTCCTGTGAAACCCCACTTGTCATTTCCTTATAGCATGACTATGAGCCATTAATAACTACTCTCTGAGAACAATTATCCAGCCAGTTATGCACCTACCTGATAGTAGCCCCATCTAGGTTGTATTTCCCTAGTTTATTGATAAGAAGATCATGAGAGACTGTATCAAATGCTTTACTAAAGTCTAGGTATGCCATGTCCACCACTTCTCCCTTATCCACAAGACTTGTTATCCTATCAAAAAAAGCTATCAGATTGGTTTGACATGATTTATTCTTTACAAATCTATTCTGGCTTTTAACTTAGCACCTTATTATCTTCCAGATGTTTGCAGATTTACTTCTTAATTAATTACTCCATTATCTTTCCTGCACAGAAGTTAAGCTGACTGGTCTGTAGTTTACTGGGTTGTTCTTGTTTCCCTTTTTATAGATGGATGCTATATTTGCTTACATTGTCTATGTCATAAAAAATGAACTTCCTTGATAATTTGAATGCTTAATTGCCCAATGCTAGTGACTACAATTAGTTACCTGTTTATACATAGGAGGCATAAAATATGCTTCAAAGGAACAATTCATACTAACTAGTCTTCATCAGAAGAAGGTTCTACTGAGATGATTTCTGTGAAGATGCTACCAGCCTGCTACAGAGCTATCAAAGACGCATTTGGCCTGATTCTTTTTACCTTGCATCTGCTTAAACTTTTACAGGAAAAGTTTAAGCCACAAGACTGAGATCTCCAGGTTTCCTCTGGGTTCCCTCTGGAATTCTAAAAAAAGGAGTTCAACAAACTCTGCACCTGGACTGCGTATTGGACTATAACCTTTTCATTTATTTCAGAAAGACTTTTACAAATTAGCAGTGTCACCATCTCTGCTGTGAAAGTAAACTAAGGACTTAACACTTATTTGTATATATTGATCTATTTATTATATATAATTCCTCTCTTTTTTCTTTTAGTTGTCTTACATTTAGTTAATAAGGATTGGCTGTAAGCATGTATTTGGGTAAGATCTGAAATATTCATTGACCTGATGATGTATCCAGTATCTTCTGGGATTTTTAGGACTAAGTATGGTGAATGTGGTTTTCAGTAATCTCACACTATATTAGACTTGGTTGTCTGGATGAGGGCCAAAGAATAGATTGCTTAAAAGGTGACTGTATTTTTGCTTCCTATTTACCAGTGTGATATTACAGAAACTATCTGACTACTAGCTTATTGAATCTAATTAAAGAGTTAACTACCAGTTTTGGAGATTATCTGGGCAAATTGCAAAGAACAGGACAGACAAAGTACTCAGACTGGCCCCTCCAGAGACCGTTGTCACACATACCATTACAGGAAGTCCCCGGGTTACGTACAAGATAGGGACTGTAGGTTTGTTCTTAAGTTGAATCTGTATGCAAGTCAGAACTGGCATCCAGATTCAGCCGCTGCTGAAACCGATCAGTTTCAACAGTGGCTGAATCTGGACCCCAGTTCTGACTTACATACAGATTCAACTTAAGAACCCCAGGCATCCCCAAGTCAGCTGCTGCTGAAACTGATCAGCAGCTGATTCCAGGAAGCCCGGGGCAGGGGCTTCCTGTAGTCAGCCACTGCTGGTCAGTTTCAGCAGCGGCTGACTTGGGGACGCCTGGGGCAGAGCAGCTGGGGTGCTGCTGGGTTGGTCCAGTAGCGCCGCTGGACCAACCCAGCAGCACCCAAGCTGCTCTGCCCCAGGCATCCTGATTCAGCCGCTGCTGAAACTGACCAGCAGTGGCTGAATCAGGACGCCTGGGGCAGAGCAGCTGGGGTGCTGCCGGCTTGGTCCAGTAGCGCCCAGAGTGGCACTACAGGACCAACCGGCAGCGCCCCAGCTGCTGTACCACAGGCGTCTGGAGCAAAGCCGCAGAGCACGGGGGTAGCGGGACAGCCCAGATGCGCCGTGGCTGTCCTGCTGCCCTCAGGCTCCGTGGCTTTTCTCCCTGTCCCCCTGGTCTGCAGACCAGGGGGATGGGGAGCAAAGCGGCGGAACACGCGGGCAGCGGACAGCCCAGACGCGTCTGGGCTGTCCGCTGCCCGCGTGTTCCGCCGCTTTGCTTCCTCTCCCTGGTCTGCTGGAGACCAGGGAGAGGACCCCGTTCGTAACTGCGGATCCGACATAAGTCGGATCCGCGTAACTCAGGGACTGCCTGTACTGAATTAGATTACGATAGCAAATCACTAGAGAGGCAGCCTCCCAAATAGTCCACATCATTTAAGACATTACAGATCAATGACATCTCAAAGTGAACCCAGAAGCAATATGATGTCAGTGCAGTTGAACAAGCAGCACATGTCCCAGTGGTTAATACAACATGACGGATAAGCAGATACATTCTGCCCTAAGTACAACTTCTCGGTGGCGTACAACTGCAGCATTTTTAAAACATGGGAAATATATTTTTACTGCACAAATCAGTTTAAAAGATTACAAGTGGAAGGAAAAGTGATCCACATATTAACCTCATGGAGCACCTCCCAGTGGTGGTTAAATGACTTCCCCGAGGCAATTCCTAGAAGTCACTATTAGAAAAGCTTCATATATTTTGCTGCTCAGCTAAAACGAGCAGGCAAAAACAAGGATTCAGTACCATATTGCCATCATTTTGGAACTAGTGGGTTTTTTGTTTTTTAAGTCCTAAAGGCTACGTGAGGTCCAAAGTAGAGAAAGCACATCAAACGTCTAACCACACAGATTAAGAGGTACTAGTGACATAGATTCCAGGAGAGGAAAGATGACCTCTTGGTTGGGGCACAAAATTCCCAGATGCAGGACTCGAAGGAAGCGTATCTGCATTCTCATGGCACACATTTTAATAATGGTCACTAAAATTCCCACTACCACATCACCTAAAGATCCAACCTCTCTATATATTACCATCACCTCTGTCTTAGCCAAGGTAATCCTCAGCCATTCTCCTCTCCTCCATGTTCTCATTTTGACCAAGCACTGAGAAAGCAGAGAAACCACCACATAAGGCTGATGGAAGTGAGACTAAGCTTTATCAAGCATATGATGGTGGCTCAATTCAACAGTTTATTTCACCACCCCCAAAATCACATTTAGAATATAAAGTAGGGATATGAAAATATGTGTATTTGTGTAAACATGTAACTGCTGAAATGTTAGCAGTTACACATTACATGCAGGGGGGCAGGCAGGAGCTGGCTTGAAAGGCAGCTCCCTGCAAGCAACAGTGCCCGCCTGCCCCCCCTCCCCAAGTTGCTGCCTCTGATACTGCCGAAGTACTTGTGTAGTAAGTCAACCGAGGTGCTTATAGTCTACTCAGGGGGCCATGTGAGTATCTCACATAGAATCATGAAGTTAAGGCCAGAAGGGACCACTACATCATTTTATTTCCTGTATCTAACAGACTACCTATAGCACCCAGTACCCATACAGCTGGAAAGATGACCAAAAGAGAGACCTACAGGAGAGTGGACTACTGTATGCCACAGGTAGAAAATAGGGAGTATTAAGGCGCATCAGTGCCTAAGGCCCCTGCATTAATACATTATACTTCACAACACCCCGCATGACAGCACATTACAATTTTACAGATGGGAAGAAGACAGATTAAGTGACTTTCCAGTGAAGAAGTGGAAACAGAATTTAAAAGTCTCTTAAGTCTCAATTACCACAACCAAGAGATCATCTTTCCTCTCCTGGAAGCTATTCTAACTAAAATAAATACTTAAATACCCATACTTTGAATCTCACTTCTACTAATTAGTTCCACAGGATTTGAAAAAGACTGAAAATATACTTACTGTTTCTTTCTGTTCTTTTGCAAAAGAAGAAAATGAGCAGAGTTCTTAAAAACCAGATTCTAGGAAGAGGGAGGGAAAAAACAAGTTAGTTTACATTAAAGGCTAAACCAACTGAAAATAGTTGAATAGGAAACTAACTTCACCCTCAATTATGAGCACACCTTCAAAATGATTAATAAGTAGCCTATTTTGAAGATTTAATAGGAATGCAAGTTTCCCAAAACAGCTCAAACACTTTCACAAAATGTGTCATTGGCGCCTCTCTAATATTTCATACAAATGATGCAAAGGACACTCAAAAAACCAACACTACTCGTAGGTCAAATTCCCTTTGTAACATCACAAAGGGCTCATCTAGATTACATGGAACAGTCAAAAGAAAATATGCAAATTCCATGGGAATTTGCATATCTTCTTCCGATCGCACTTTCGAAAGCAGAGTTTTCGAAAGTGAAAGTAATTAAGAAGCGACTTTTTCGGAGAACTGCCCCCTTCGTCAAAAAGCCACGTAAACCTCCTTTTTTAAGGAAGTTTTGCTTTCAAAAGTGTGATCAGAATTTGCATATCTTCTTTCGACCGTTCGCCATAGTCTAGATGAGCCCAAAGTAGATTATCCATAATCATTTTCTTAAAGGAAAAAATCCTTAGCAAATATGCAGAAAGTAGTGAAAATCTTCAAATACATTATGAAATGGGAAGTTAAGAACGATGCTCCAACATTTCCTCCCATCACAGCACTTATTTACATGAAATCAATAATGCTTCTACTAAAATATCATGAAACAAAGTTATTACTGTGTGAAGAACTAATGAAGAAGCAACCACATTGGCAATGTCATATTTCATGGGGAAATTTTAATATATTACCTTGCAAAAATAAAGCTGTGAATCCTATAAGTTAAAAAATTTAAAAATAAAGTACTGACACAGTCACATAATATGTAAGGGTTCAAGCAACAAATGATTTTCATGAAGAAATGTCATACATTCAAGGACTAAGCTGATCAAGTAGCTTGCTGCAAACAACTTCATTTGCAGGTTACTACCAAGCTATAATCAAAAAACTGAATATAAGAAGTTAGCTGGAGAGGTCATACTAGGGATGTAAACGACTACTTGAGTAGTCAATTACCAGATAAACCTAGGCTTATTAGGCAGTCAAGTCACTGTAAAGCCGCAGTGGTTTCAGAGCCAGCGTGAGCTGGAACTGCTCAGTCCCGGCTCGCACCGGTTCCAGGAGATAGTCCCGCTACAGCTCTGCAGAGCCTCCCCTTATCACCAAATTGTATCAACTACACGATTAGCCAATTACCGGGTCCTTAACATCCTTTGGTCATAGTAGGAAAAAAAAACCCACAGAAAAGAGCTACTGTGCACTTGCTATATTAAATCTTTTTCCAAAAAGAAGAGTAAGCTGACATTATTCTTGTCAATTTTACAGGGATCTTAATAGTAGCAGGGATACTGACCCACACCTTGTCAGTTTTATCCTGATGTTTCATTAGACTATGAATATCAGCAGAAATGATGGAGTAGTTTATCTGAACTCTTAGGGGGGAAAATTATATTCCTGAGAAGACTGGGCTTATCAGTTAATCCTAACAACATGGATGCTGGATCAGCCTCTGTTCACGGGCAGTTTGGGTCCCCAGACAGAGGCTGCTGCCACCATCCCACACTGCTGCCTCTGTATGAGAGGCAGCAACATGGGGCAGCAGGCAAGAGCTCGACTGCGTGGGGAGATGATTTTTAAACCATCTCTACCTGCTACCCTGCGCTACTGCCTCTGATACAGAGGCAGCAGTGCGGGGTAACAGTGAGTTCCCCCGAAGTGACTGCCTGTCCCATCTCGGGGGGAGGGAGGGAAACATTTTAGTAACCGCGCAACAGCTAAAAAATGTTGTGGCTACACAATTACTAAAATAACCGATATCTAACATCTTTAATGCTTACAATAATTAATAAACCACAAATTGCTGAGAGGTAAGTGAACTTCTATCCCAATTTTATAGATGCAGATGTCAAGACACATAGTAAGGATGTTAGCATGTAGTCATTTATACAATTAACCGATAAGCCTGGGTTTATCAGTTAATCCTAATGATCACACACACACTCCTGCTGCCTCTGTATCAAAGACAGAAGGGGCAGAGCAGGAGCCAGTGCCCATGGGGAGCCAGCTATTAAGACCGCTCCCCATGTGTGCCGGTTCCCGTGGAGCAATCTGCCCCCATACTGCTGCCTCTGATAGAGACACAGCAGCATGGAGGGTGGGGGCCAGGCGGTACATATGGAAAGCTGGCTTTCAAGCTGGCTCCCTGTGCATACCAGCTCTGTAGAACTGCCCCTCCGTCCTGTGCGCGCGCGTGTACACACACACACATACACACACACACACACACACACACACACACACACACACACACACACACACACACACACACACAGCTTCGTTTGTATCAGAAACAGCAGGGAGAGTGAGGAAGGAGGCGGGAGCAATGGCTCCCACCTGCCTCACCCCATATATAAACGTGTAACTGCTAAAAAATTCAGCAGTTATACATTTACAAAAATAAACATCTAATAACATCCCTAACACGTAGATGAAGTGACTGCTCAAGGTCACAGACAAGTAATTGACAAAGACGTGATTAATGAAGGCGTACAAGACTGACATTCTGTTTTCAAATTCATGCTCTAATAACTATTTTAAAAAGTTGTGAAGTAGTACAATGATTGCTGACAGATTCCTTATGTCATGTGAGTGGCAGTTATTCTCTATAAAGTGATGATTGAATGATGCATCATGTCTATAGGGTCTTGTATTATTTTCTTTCACAATTATGTATTTTTTCCAAGTCAAGTTTTCTCTCCCCTCCACCACCGTTTACTACTATATGTTGAGCAATCAGATAATGATACTAGCATTAAAGTTTCCACTCTGAATTCTCTTTTTTGAGGACTTTAAAATGTTCAACCCAGAACCCAAATGTAAAGGTTAAATTAAAAATATTGTTTAATTCTCAGATAATTAAATTGACAATTTAAACTTTCAGCTGAGGAAATGAGACAAAATAATTCTGAATGGAATCAGGTGCAATTTCAAGAAATGAGGCCTTCCTATGTGCCACTATTTTTCTCAAGTCTTCAGTTATTTAAATGTAGGTATTTCAAAGTTTAAAATGTTACACATTCCTAGAACTTAACCCATTGTACCAGCATCAGTAACATGCTCAAAGCTTGCAGTAACATGCTAGGAGAAATAGACATTTTCCAGTTTGCTTAAGGCAGGAAAAAAAAAAAAAGAGTTAGTATTGGATGGCACCAGGCATTCAACATAGGTTCACCTCATGAGAGAGAGAGAAAAAAAACATGCTGGCATCTGCTTGTTATTCATACCAGCCAGAGAAAATCTGAAGAGGACTGAATTCAGGAGAAAAATCAGACATGTTTGCAAGTTACAAGAGCCTAAATTTAGTTCTAAACATTCATATACTGACCCAGATTTCATAGAAGCCCATCACTCAAAAATGAAATGTCTACTGAATTTAGAAAAACCGGAGAACAAAAGATCCAATTGAAGATCAGATTAGTGGTAGAAGACAGGCCCCTGAACAATGGCAATACACTCAAATATGGCACATGAGTGTAGAAATGAGTAAGAGGAAGGTGGGTATAAGTAGCAGGCTAGCTAAAAAGCCTTTTTCACAATATTATCTGAGAGAAAACAAAACCAAACCTAACTATTCTCTTTGATAAAAGCTTCCTTTGAGCCTTCGTAAATAGATCAGTTCAGTGTATTGCTGTACACATATACTGGTCTATATTTTTATCTCGGGAAATCACAGAATACTAGAACTGGGACCTCAAGAGATCATCAAGTCCAGTCCCCTGCCCTCACGGTCCAAGCAGTGTCTACCTCAGGGGTGGGCAATAATTTTTTGCCATGGACTACTTCAAACATTTCTGGTGGCCCCGGGCCACACCAGAAGGGGCAGGGCCTCGAGCAGAAGTGGCAGGGCCAGGATACTTCTGGGTTCCCCACCCCCAGACCAGCGATGGTCTGGGGGTGGGGAAACACCTTTGCCTGCCTGTCCCTCAACCCCCGTTCCTCCTAGTTGCCCATGCCCCTGGCTGGGAGGAGACTTCTCATGCTCCCCTGTCCCCAGGTCAATCAGGGTCTATGGGTGAGGGAACGCACAAAGTCTCCTCCCGCCCTGCCAGGAGTGCCTGGTACTTCCAAGCGCCGCATGCTCCTGGCAGGGGAGAGGAAACTTTGCATGCTTCCCTGCCCCCAGACCCTGATTGATCTGGGGACCAGGGAGTGGCAGGGCCTCCGCAGACTGGATCCAGCCCGCGGAGGCCCTTCTGCCCACCCTGGTCTAGATCATCCCCGAAAGATGTTTATCTAACCAGCTCTTAAATATCTCCAATGATAGAGACTCCACAACCTCCTCAGGCAATTCATTTCAGTGTTCAACCACCTTAATAGTTCAATCTGTAGTGAACATTAACATTGTGCAGCAACTTGGAACATATTAAGACTAGCAAAATTACTATATGTGCAAAAAGAATTTAAAGGACTTCTGCATGTAAGCTTTGGTGTCCATAGTCTATATCTATACAAATCAGCTGTGCTATAATATCTGTGTTAAACCCCAAAAGGCCAAACAGACTTCATGTCTCCATGTCTAACTAAGGTGATCCAAGATGAAAAACCTGCGAAGCCCAAGTTGCAGGAGGGGTAAAAATGTGAAAACAAGACATCTAATAAGCAAAGAAATCAGCTCAAACAAATAGAACTAAAATAAACTTAGCCATTTTTCCTACTACATATTCAAAGAGTTAACAGCATTAGGACTCCTTAACATTTTATTATAAGAAAAAACTCTCAGGAATACTCCAGTAGAACAGCTACTCATTTGAGACTCATGCACATGTTGAAGGGACACGAACTTAAAAAAAAATTAACTTGAACATTTACCTAGCTTTGTTAGTTGCACCTAACTTGTACTTGGATTGAAAAAAATTGAATATTTCTCTTCTTTAGTTTTATTTTTTTTTTCATTTCGCAGCATTTCCACTATCTACAAAGTATTTGTTACCTTTCAGATAATAGGGATGAGAATTTTTTTTAAAAAAACCTAAACAATAACAATGTCCAGAAATTTTAGGAGTAGCTGCAGTACCCCAATAATTGAAATAATGGTTTAGATTTTGAGTTGATTATACGTCTTTAAAAACTCAGAAGAGGACTAGAACTTATCTTCAACCTGATGAAAACTGATTTAAAGGCTGTGCAGATTATCATCCTGAAAACCTATGCAACTTCTGATGTTGATACTTTTTGAACAGAAAAAAACTCTTCCTCTCCCCCACCCCCCAACCCAGACACAGCAGAGACATTTCCCTCACAAAAAAGCATTTGCTAACTAGTCAAACCTATTTTAAAGGAAAAAATTGAGCCAATTGTGATAACTCAAGGGCTGTTAAAAACAAACCCAATCCCTAATATCATTCACTCTCCATTTTCTTTCAACAGACACAGCAGTTAGGAAAAAGGCATATTTTACTTACATCAATGGAAATGCAAAAAATGGAAGCACCATAATCAGCCTTGCTGTCCATTCATCAGGTAGATACCACAAATATACGATTAAGCAAGTACCAAAATAAAGAACTAATGAGTAGAGAAGGAGTCTTCCAGCCCATAGCTTCTGCAGCCTCTGATTTTTTTCTCTAAATTCTTCTAATGCCTCGATTTCCTGTAAATAGAGGTTTTTAAGTGACTAGTGGCTGAAATTAAGTGATGCTTTGTTAAGTTCGTTGAAGTTGAGCATTTCAATACGATTTTGAAAACTCTGCACAAGCAATCAGGCTTTCTGTACTTGATATTCATTAGTCCAACACATCTAACAATTTTCACAGCATGAACTGCATCTTAATACATCAGTTTTGGCATGGACCACCTGCCCTTCAGTCACGAGCAGATAACACTCCTTGGGCAACTACAGCAACTGAAGAGTGATAGTAAAAATGTATGTATTTTTAGTCACCTTAATGGGATTTAGTAAATTGGAAACAAAGAGGAAAACCATCACAATATGACCAGCCAGCTTTGACATAGCAAAAGCATTCCACGGTCTAGATTGAGCATTGTTGCCTTAATAGGCACCTACGAAACTTCACAATTTTTGTTTTAATACTCTACCTCGTCCTGCAACAAAGCTGAGATATTACAGCCACAAACTATATTGTATTTAGCACTCTCTTATATCAAGTATATAGTCCTCGATATCTTAACACGGTTTGGTTTAGAATTTTGGCAGATAGTTGAATGATCTAGCAGTGCTTTGTACTTTTAATGGCAACAGAAGTACCCAAACCTTTGTTAATTTGCTATTAAAAATACCAACTAGATATTTCAGAACAGGTAACTGCTAGGAATGTAAATGACTAGTTGCTTTCTCCCCCCCCCTTGCTGCCTGTATCAGAAAGAGGCAGCAAGGGGGGTGGGGAAAAGGATGGGGTGCTTCAAAGCAGCAGCACCACATGAAGCTCGAGGCCAGACCTTGGGTTTCACATGCTGCAGCCACTTTGAAAGACTGCATGCAGTCCGGGGCCAGCTAGGAAGTCCCCAGCTGGCCCAGGCTGTATGTAGTGTTTCAAAGTGGAAGCGCCATGTGGAGCCCGGGGTCAAGTGGGGACTCCTCCGTTGGCCTCGCGTTCCCTGCGGCGCTGTTGCTTTGAAATGCTGTGGGGAGCACGGAGCCAGCAGGGGACTGCTTGAGTCCCCCAACTGGCCCTATGCTCCCTACAGAGCTTGCGCCTTTGAAGTGTAGCAAAGGCGAAGGCGACCTTATCAACTAATCAAATAGCCAATGCAAATTGCATTGATTATTCAATTAGCCAATTAATCTAAATTTAACATCCCTAGTCATTGCTCTATATACAAAATTTGTCACAAATGCTGACCAGAATCGTACTAGATCACAGAATTGCCTCTTCAGTTATTCTTGTCATGATCTTGTTTTACCACCACTGTAAGGGTTTTTAATGAAACCTGTACTGAATTTTCTAATGGGCCTAATGAATAGGACTTTGTTCTAGCGACATTTTCTGAAGAGCATAAAAATGAGGGCGTACCCTTTAGCCATAATTAGATTCTCCAACCAGGACAATTTAATATTCATTCACTTTACAAGTTGTTGAAATGTAGACTTAGAGTATAACTTATGTAGCTATTTCTTGAGGAAGTACTAATGTTCAAAATCATTTAATGTTGGAGTTCTACTCTCTACTTTCCATCCCTTAAACCTCTCTAGTACATCAATGCTTGAGTTTGCAACGAGCTCCATTATAATTTTAATCCCATGACAATTAAGCTTGGAAGGATTAAATATTTTTAATAAGTAAGTATTAGTAAACATTACTTTCTGTATGCACACAAATCAACAAAAATAATTTCCATTGATGATAATCAAAATAGACAGACAGGACAAGCAAAAAACATTGCTTAAGAACGTCAATTTTGATTAAACGATACTTACTTTTTATATACAGCTGCTCCCCGAGTTGCGAATGGTTGAGTTACGACCATTCACACTTACGACCAAAGCTCCCAGGGAGCAGTTGTAAAGGCGGTCCCCAAGTTACGAACGCGACCTGCACTTACGAACAGCGCGGTGGAGTGTAACTCAATGGGGTCCGAGTTACGAACAGATCGAGTTATGGCCAAGTGTTTGGCCCATAACTCGTTCGTAACTCGGAGAGAGGCTGTACTAACAAAATGATGACTAGGGATGTTAACTATCGTGTATTTGTATAAACATGTAACTGCTGGAAATTTTATGGTTACACAACTACATGCAGGAGGGGCAGGCGGGAGCTCACAGGAAGCTGACTTTTAATGTTGACTTTTAAGCCGGCTTCCCGCAAGCACTGGCTCCCTCCTGTCCTCCTCCCCAAAGCTGCTGCCTCTGTGAGAGACAGTGGGGGCAGGGCAGGTGGTTCCACAGAAATTGGCATGCATAGAGCACTAGCTTAAAAAATGGCTCCCCCCTCACTGCTGCCTCTGTTGCTGCTGATACTGAGGCAGCACAGGGAGGATGCGTGTAGCTGTCAGAATGAATTGATAATCCCAGGCTTATCAGTTAATCATGTAATGAACTACACACTAATATCCCTAAAGTTGACAATGTGTCTTTTAATGGTTACAAAGCTTTAACTTTCTGAATGTCTACAGAAATTAAATAATTGTCTTATCCCCTGCCAATAATTTCCCACAACTATAAAGATTTAAATAAAGATTCTAAAACACTAATGACTAAACATTCTAAAAATATTAAAATTGAACTCTGCCAACCCTAATTAAAATGCAGGGCTGGCCTTACCATGAGGCCAACTGAGACGGCTGTCTCAGGTGCCAGACTGCGGGAGAGTGGGGGCACCACTAGGAACCAGAGTGTAGAAAATTGTGGCTGCTGCTGGTGCATCTGTATTCTCTCTGCTCTAGAGAGGGGGTGTCATTTGAGCTCTCTGCGTCAAGTGCCAAAATGTTGTGGGCCGGCCCTGTTAAAATGTATATATACACATTCCACTCCAACTCTCCCCCACAAATTTATTAAAAGCTTGTTAGTTTTTAAAAACTGCCCAGATGTTAGATATTTATTTCTGACGCAAACAAAACAGCAATAGTGCAGAGGCAAAATACATACCTTATCAATTTTCTCCAACACTTCTACTGTTGAAGGCTTTGCCTGCTTACAGGGGAAGGAAATGAAGTGTCATTCAACTTTACAAGGATACCTAAGATATTCTGTTTATAGCGTATTGCCAGCAGCACTCATACAGGATAACTGATTAAGACGTTTTCATTCAAAACCAAAAGAATTAATTATATTTACTTTGAAGTGTCTTAAAACTATTCATTTTAATTGACTTGTTACCTGCTTTCCTCACACATTTCCTGCTCATAAAGGCTCCTCTCAAGTCACACACTAACAGTATTTGCATTCAAAGAAATGGTCTACACTACACAGGTAGGCTAATGCAAGGCAGCTTATGTGAACATAATTCTGTAAATGTACAAGTTACAGCCTTGTCCTGATGATGTAAATGCCCTACTAAACTGATACAGTAACACTCCACAAGAGACATAAGGCTTATGTTGGTATAAGGCTACTCAGTGTCCTTGTAGATCAGGGGTGGGGGTTAGCTTTTTTGGATTGGGGACCACACACAAGTGAGAAGCAAAGAAAAGTAAAAAGCAAGAAAACCCTCGCTGACTGAGGAGAAAGACACTCCTCACATTCTGATCACACACCAGAGCTTAGGGGGCCCCAGGCTAGTAGATTTTGTGTGCTCCAGCCCCATGGGAGGACAGCTGGGAAGCTGGAATGCCAATGTGGGGTTCCCAATCCTGGAGGGAATCCTAAGCCCTGGGGGCCGGATCCAGACAAGTCGGGGGCCACATCTGGCCCCTAGGCCTGAGGCTCCTCAAACCTGCTGTAGATATTGCATTACTCGCATTGACTGTTGGCTGTCATCAATTTCATGGATGCATGCTGGAACCCTCAAATTGACAAGAAAGCCAGGCAGCTAGACCCAGCTGCCCCCATCTCTCTGCCAGGCTGCATGTGTCCAGCTCCCCGTTCAAACTGCTGAAATGCCCAGGAAGCTAGCTCTCAGCCCTGCTCCCTTCATTCCCCCCACCACACACACACTGCTCCTGTTCAGTTGGTAGGAATGCTCCTAGTGAGGACATGTACCACAAACAGAAAGTGTGTAGTGTGGACATCAACCACCAGAGCAGTTGCTGTTGGGGTTTTAAGTCAACTTAACATAGGACAACTTAACTCTGTAGTGCTGACATGCCCTTAGAACAGGGGTGGGCAAAAGGGCCTCCGCAGTCCAGATCTGGCCTGCCAAGCAGGTGAATCCAGCTAGGTGGAGGCCCTGCCATGCCGCTGCCCCCAGGACAATTAGGGTCTGGGAGCAGGGGGGAAGCGCACAAAGTTTCCTCCGCCCTGCCCAGGATCATGCGGCACTTAGAAGTGCCATGCACTCCTGGCAGGGCAGTAGGAGGCTTTGTGCACTCTCCCGCCCCCAACCCTGATTAGCCTGGGTATAGGTACCTCGGGGTAAGCTGGTTGGGCGGGGGGCAAAGGTGCTCCCCCACTCCCAGACCAATCATGGTCTGGGGGTGGGGAACCTGGAAGTATCCTGGCCCCACCCCTTCTGCTTGAGGTCCCGTCCCTTCTGGAGCGGCCTAGGGCCCCTGGCAAAAAAATTATTGCCTACCCCTGCCTTAGAAGTACCTGCTGCAGTGCTTAATTTGTGCCATGACTTGCCAGGGTTGAGCCCTGATACCTCCAGGCTTAGGAATTCATACTCCAAACCTCTGGGCTTGCTGCATCAGTTATGAAAATTTAAAAAAAAAAAAAAATTGGTTGAGCCCTGCCATGTAATTGCTTGAGCCCCAGCACCTCTTATTTCAATTTAAGAATTCAATTGCTGTGCAGGAGAACTGCCCTTCATTGTTCTCTATGATTTACCATTCCCCTACCCAGTGCTAGTCAGCTGGTATACACACACAGTGACAGTAACGGGGAGGGAGACAAGAATGAGAGGAATATGGAGAGGGAGGGTGCATATGAAAGGAAACTCAAAACATCCTTTGGACATGCAACGCATTTGAGAAAAAAAATATAACGAATTTCAGTTAGCTTCAAATAGTTTGCAATTTACAAGTGTTCTGTAAAGGAAGAAAGAGTTACTCACCTTGTGCAGTAACGGTGGTTCTTCGAAATGTGTCCCCGAGGTTGCTCCACTCTAGGTGCTGGTGCATCCTCGCGCCGGCAACCGGAGACTTTTCTAGCAGTTTCTGCCACGCTGCGCAGGTGCCATGGCGCCATCTAGTGTCATTGGACTTGAGTGCGCCTGAGCGCACGGCTCCTCTGTTCCTTCTCTACCCACTAGAGTATAAGGCTCCAAGCAGGGGAAGGAGGGAGGGTAGTGGAGCACCCATGGGGACACATCTCGAAGAACCACCGTTACTGCACAAGGTAAGTAACTCTTTCTTCTCCTTCAAGTGATCCCCATGGGTGCTCCACTCTGGGTGACTACACAGCAGTTGTCGGCTCGCGGAGGTGGGTTTGGAGCCGTGTGTAGATAACACAGCTTGTCCAACTGCCATAGAGGATGCTATGGAAGCGGAAAGAGCGTAGTGTTGCGCAAACGAGTGATCGGATGACCAGGTAGCAGCGTTGCAAATGTTTTGCAGTGGAACGTTATGAAGGAAGGCAGTCATGGAAGCTACCGCCTTGGTGGAATGAGCTGTGATAGTTCCAGGTAAGTCCTTGACATATAGGGTGTAACAAGTTTGAATGCAGGATGTAATCCATTTAGAAATTCTTTGAGACGAGATTGTTTCTCTCTTAGATCTTTCAGTGTAAGAGATAAAAAGTCAAGGTGAGATTCGCCACAGCTTCATGCAATCCACGTAGAACGCCAGAGCTCGTCGGTCATCAAAAGTGTGCCATGCAGTCTGGATTGGGTCCACCTGCGGCTTCGGAAGGAAGGCAGGTAAGTGTATGGGTTCACTCACGTGGAAGGGGGAGGGTACTTTAGGGAGGAATTTAGGGTGGGGTCAGAGTATCACACTGTATTTACAAAGGACAGGGTATGGAGGGTCAGCCACCAAGGCCGCAAGCTCACTCACCCTCCTGCTAGAGGTAATGGTGACGAGGAAGGCTACTTTCATAGACAAATGAGACCAGGAGCAGATAGCTATTGGTTCGAATAGCGGTTTCGTCAGGCTCTTTAGAACGTGGGTCAAATCCCAAATGGGGACTGGTGGACGGACAGGAGGAAAGGTATTCTGCAGACCCTTAAAGAAGCGTTTAGTCAGAGGGTCAGCGAGAAAGGAAGCGCCCTGTGTAGAATGGTGAAAAGCTGCTATGGCAGTGGCATGGACCTTGATACTGCTAAGTGCTAGGCCGGACTGTTTCAGGGATAGTAAGTAGTCCAGTAAGGTATGTACAGGAGCGAGGTGTGGTGGGCTTGCATGGGTTTGAGCATACCAGTGGGAAAAACGATTCCACCTGTATAGGTAGGTTTTCCTGGTGGAATGTCTTCTACTATTAATTAAAATGTTTTTCACTTGTTCCGAGCAGGCAGTCTCAGCATCCTGGAGCCATGAAGGAGCCAGGCATGGAGATGGAGCTTGAGAATGTTTGGATGAAGGGTCCAACCGTGGTTCTGAGAGAGGAGGTCGTGGTGGGAAGGAAAGGGATACGGGTCCATCACCGTCATCTTGAGGAGGTAAGGATACCATGTTTGTCTGGGCCACGCAGGTGCCACTAGAATGACTAGCGCCTGGTCCGTTCTGATCTTGTTGAGGACTTTGTGTAGGAGCGGGAAGGGGGGAAAGGCATACAGGAGGGAGGCATCCCATGTGATGGAAAAAGTGTCTCCGAGGGAACTTTTCCCTGGGGCTCCTCTGGAGCAGTAGAGGTGGCATTTTCGGTTGTTCTTTGTGGCAAAGAGGTCCACTTCCGGTTGGCCTCAGTGAAGGAAGAGCAGAGTGAGAGCGTGTCTGTCGGTCATCCATTCGTGCTGGTCCATGAATGTATGGCTTAGAGCTGTGACGTTGAGTATCCCGGGAAGGTAAACAGCCGAAGGGGTGACCCCCTTGTGATAGGCACTAGCTCCACAGCTTAGTAGCTTCCAAACACAGGGAAAGGGATCGAGCACCACCCTGACGGTTGATGTAGTACATGCAAGTGGTATTGTCCATCATGATGGTGATGGTCTTGTGAGCTATGTACTGAGCGAAATATTGGCATGCATAGCTGACCGCCCGTAACTCAAGGAGGTTGATATGGAATGTTTGCTCCATAAATGACCATTTGCCTTGGGCTGTGATGTGTCCCAAGTGAGCTCCCCATCCCATGAGTGAGGCATCTGTTATAAGTGTGAGAGTGGAAGAGGCTGTTGGAAAGGAACGTCGTGTAGCATATTTCGAGGAATTGTCCACCAGAGCAGGGAGTTGATGAAGCGTGGTAGAATGGCGACGGACTTGGAGAGTTGGTCTCTGGAGGGTCTGTAAACCGTCGTGAGCCAGGACCGAAGAGGTCCCATGTGAAGTCTGGCCAAACTGACGACAAAGGTCGTGGAAGCCATGTGTCTGAGGATTGAGGCAGTGGCGGACCGTGACAGTCGGTACTGCTTGTGCTGCTCAGATAAGGTCGCATATCACCGTGAACCTGTGTTCGGGAAGAGTAGCCCTTGCTGCGACTGTGTCGAGGAGGGCGCCTATGAATTCCAGCCTCTGTGTTGGGCGTAGAGTGGATTTTCCGTAATTTACGTGAAACCCGAGGTTGAGTAGAAGGGCTATTGTGGTATCTGTCATGGTCTTCATCTCGAAGGATGCACCTTTTATAAGGCAATCATCCAAATACGGGAATATTATGATGCCTTGGCATCAAAGAAAGGCCATTACGACCGCCAGGGTTTTGTAGAACACCCTGGGGCCATGGACAGTCCAAACGGGAGAGCCCTGTATTGGTAGTGTTGGGTGCCCACTGTAAACCGTAAGAAGCGTCTGTGAGCAGGATGAATTGTAATGTGGAAATAGGCGTCTTGAAGGTCGAGAGCTGAAAGCCAATCGTGTTGATCGAGCGCGGGAATGATAGTTGATAGGGTGACCATCCTGAAACAGTGGTATGCGATGTATTTGTTGAGGCGCCTGAAGTCTAAGATGGGTCGCCAGCCTCCTGTCTTCTTCTGGGTTAGGAAGTAGGCTGAGTAGAAACCCTGGCCCCGAAATTGTGTTGATACGTGTTCTACTGCGCCGAGTTGAAAAAGATGTGAAACCTCTTATAGGAGGACGGTTTCGTGAGAGGGGTCCCTGAGAAGGGATGGGGTAGGAGGGTGGGTAGGGGGAAGAGAGGTGAAGGGGATGATGTAACCAGATTGAATCAGATCCAAGACCCATTTGTCCAAAGCGATGAGGGACCATTGATGGAAAAAAGGCCCGGAGGGAGTGGTGGAACTGAAGGGTACCAGTTGGAAGTGTCAGTGGATTGGCTTCTTGGCTCTCGACATGACCTCCAAACCTGCTGCTTGCTCGATGGTAGATGGGGTGCGACGTGTTGTTGTTGTTGTCGTCGCTGCTGTCTACGACGTTGAGATCTCTGCTTGCGGAAATCGTACTTGGGTTGTTGACGGAACGGCTCTCTCGGGCGTTGGTAAGGCTGGTACCTAGTTCTCTTGAATGGAGGAGTGTACATTCCAAGGGTCCTGAGAGTAGTATGAGAGTCCTTCATAGAATGCAACATCATCGGTTTTAGCTGCAAAGAGGTTGGTTCGATCAAAGGGTAAGTCCTCAACCTTTTGTTGAAGATCCCTAGGGACCCCAGATGCTTGTACCCAGGAAATTCTGCGGAGCACTATCGCCGAGGCCGTAATTTGAGCTGCGGTGTCTGCCACATCCATAGTGGACTGCAATGCTGTGCAGGAGATGGTGTGGCCCTCCTGCATAATATTGAGCAGGGCTGACCATCTATGCTCCGGGAGGTGCTGGAGCAGATCCTGGAGCTTGGAATAATTGGCATGGTCATAGTCCGCAAGCATGGCAGTATAGTTCGCAGCCCTGAGGAGCTATGTGGATTAAGAATAAACCTTTGAGCCCATAATGTCCACCTTTTTGTGATCCCTGTCTTGTGGGGTTGTTCTTAGATTAGGGTCTTTACCCTTGTGCCATACCGAATCCACCAGTAGGGAGTTCGGAGGTGGATGGGTAAAAAGGAAGTCTATATTTTTTGGAGCGATAAAGTATTTATGGTCTGCTCTCTTATTTGTTGGAGTGACGGATGCTGGGGTCTGCCAGATATTGTCGGCTGGATCCATAATAGCGTCACCCATGGGGATAGCAATTCTGGAGGCAGTTGGCAGCTGAAGCGTACGAAGAAGGCGATATTGTTTGACTTGCACCTCTTGGAGATCTCTTTCCTGAGCTATAGCAACTCTTTTAAACAATTCCTGAAATTTTTTCGTGTCATCTCCCGATGATGGGGCTTCGGTGGTGACCGCTTCGTCTGGGGAGGAGGAGGAATTGTGTAAAGGAGATCTGGTCTTGCCCTCAGAGAGGGAGTCACGTGCATCTGAGGGGGCTGGAGAATTCGGCTCAGTGGCAGATACGATGGCAGGAAGCAAGGGAAGAGGTGGCCTGGAAATAGTAGAAGAGGGTCAATGGTGACTCTTCTTTGGATGCGACTCCCAGGGTTGCCACTGAGTGGCATATGGCGGAGGTGGGTAAGCGTAGTGCTGTGCATACCACGGATGCAGAGGGGGAGGGGATGCATATTGAACTGCAGCCGGCTGCCAGGATGGAGGTCAATGTGCCGGGCTAGAGTGTTGCGATGAGAACCTGCTCCTTGGTTCGGTGCCGATGTCACTGACTGAATGAGAAGCGGCCGAGGAGCGCTGAGATCTCACCAAGTGGATAAAGGAACCCGGGGACAGCAGTGCCGAGGAGGTGTGGCTCCACACCGGGGATCGGTACCGCTCATGCCTCTGAGATGGTGTGGGGCAATGCGGTTTCGGTGGTAACGGTGCCGCTAGCGAGGGGGGTTGATGGTGCCGAGGTTTGTTCCGGCACCGGAGCGCTAGAAGGTAGATTATCGGCACGAGCCTTTTTCGGTGCAGAGCACGGTGCCATTTTGGCATGCTTCGGTGCCGAGCGCTCTCTCCCTGGCACAGTCGGTGCCGAGGACAGCTTAGGCACCGTAGCGGTCGGTGCCGTTGATTTTTGCCTTGGCTCTGAATGAGCTCTTTTGTGCGGTGCCTGCGTCTTACGCTGCAACGCGCCGGAGGTTCCCGGCCTATCCTCAATGCTAACCCGTAATGCTGACGGTGCCGAGGATAGGGATGGAGTTGGAGAGAGACCAGTTTTTGATGTCGTGGAAGAAGAGTGGGTAGGGGGTTGATTTTTCTCCATACCCTTAGTTAGTTGAGGTGATCTAGAAAGCGTAGGTGAGTCCTCTGAGGAGGGACGGAGGGACTTCTCGTATAAGAGAGTCCTTGTCTACTGGCTCAGTCTTGGCACACCCTCGCTGTTAATTTGGAGCAGTGCAGGCACTTCTGAGTCTGGTGCACCTCCCCAGGGCACTTAATACAAGCGGAGTGTCCGTCGGAAGCAGGCATGGCATCCTGACATGACTCGCAGCGTTTGAAGCCCGGCGAGCCAGGCATGAGGGGCTGGGGAAAAGCGGCAAGCCGCAACAAGAATTTTTTTTTTTAAATAACTAGACAGGGGAGGCGAATAGGGCTAAAGAACTTGGATGATGAGGTAACTAAGGGAATAAAACGAGGTATTTAACTATTTTTAGAGAAAAGTAAGGAGAACAGAGGGCTCCGTCTGCTGCCGAGAACAGAGAAGGAACAGAGGAGATGCGCGCGCAGGCGCCCTCAATTCCAATGACACTAGAGGGCGCCACGGCGCCTGTACGGCAGAAACGGCTAGAAAAGTCTCGGGTCGCCGGCGCGAGGAGGCACCAGCACCCAGAGTGGAGCACCCACGGGGACCACTCGAAGGAGAAGCTGGCATGACAAAAATCAAGGAGAACCTAAACTATGGAACTTATTTCTGCAAAAGGCAAGAATGGCCAGACTTCACACAGGTCTTTGACCTTGCTTTGCCATAAATTCCTCCCATACCCCAAGCAAACTAAAGACGCAAGTTTTCCCACAGACTGGGAAAGAAGACATTTCTATTTTTAAACATTTGGCAGGCACTCTTATATTAGTACATACATATAATTGTCTAGACAGATAAAAGATGACACTCTCCTTGATTTATCCACTAGTGCCCATGTTAAAAGGTTCAGAACAGAAGCCAAATCACAACCTTTAAGTACTGCTACAGCCATCCTGATCCAATCATAAGTGATTATTTTGATATAGAAAGGGACTTCTGAAGGAATCCCTGAGATGGCAGCCATCTTCCCCACACTTCTAAGAGTTATCGATTCAAAACAAGGTCCAAAGGCAGGAAAGCAGAGAAGTTAAATAAGGGCACAGAAATAGCCTGAACATTAGTAAGAATGTGCCCAAAGTGGATTATGAACCTGGACTTCTTCAGTTATGCAGTTTTCCACTTGGCCAGCATGACCAATGTTTATTTGGTTATTAGTTTTCAATCAGCACATGCATGATATACTAGACATTTCAGATTCAGAACAGTTTTTTGACCAAAGTATCATAAACAAATACAAAATTATATTCTAACCCCTACCAAATTATTTAGAAAAGAATGTGTCAAACTACAAGTGTTTTAGTCTTTTGAACGATCTTTAAAGATTTTTACATTGTAACAAGATTGACTTACCCTCCATCTGGAAACAAGTCCACCCATTTTTTAATTTGTGGTTGGTTTGGTTGCTTTTAAGTATCTTCTGATGGAATTCACAGCTAGAAGTAAAGCATTTCTGTTTAAGAATATGTCAAAAGTAAATTTTAAGATGTTTAAAGGTAAACATTTCACAATTGCATTTTAGTATATAAATTAAGTAATATTGCACACAAGTGTCTATCGCCATCAAATTTTTCCACAGTGTTCTGCATTCAAGCCACCAGTTTTAGAACCTCTTTATATTGTTAAGTCATTCTACTCATTAGCCTACCAAAGTCATGGTCAAGTTTAGGTTTTGCTTTGGAAATATCTATACACAAATGAAATACAAAATAACTAGTAGTAAGAGACCCAAGCCTTTGTCTTCATTTAACCACCACAAGAATTATAATTTAGCAAATGAGAAAACTATTTAAGTTCCATATAATTTAACTAATCAAAGGAATTTCAATTGAAGATTTAAAATGTAAACAAATTTGACAATTTAGATTTTTTTAAATTCATGTGAACTAAATGGTCTTATGAAGTATCAGACTAGCCTCTCTATATGCCCAGAAGATACACAACCCAGCCAGTAACAATGCAATGGCCCTTTACTATTTCTATAGTCTCCAGGTCCAGCTGTCTGCTCAGACTGACAAGGATTCCAATCAGTAAAAATCATAATGGAGTTGAAAAACAGAACCACCACAAAATTACTTCAGAGATCAATGAACAACAAACATAAACCAACAATCTTTAGCTACTAACTTGCTGAGATCCATTCAGACAGAACTGCTAGATAAAAGATTATATATTGTATTACCATTTTAGTCCCTCAGTTAGAATTTTACCTACAAATAAGTGGGGGGAAATTAAGTTACAAATTCCTATCTATAATAATAAGGGATCCTACAATGCCACTTGCCATGCAAAAATGCAGATTTTGCATGGTTACAGAGGCTTTTTCATTTTTTTCCATTTTGGAAAAAAAACACCTTTGTGTATATGTGTTCATAAAATGTATGTGTATTTTATATAGGATGGTGATCACTTGTTGCTGAGTATGAACATTTTCCATTGGACTTGTGGATCCTCAGATGGCTGATAAGGCCGATCCTTGAACCACAAGTTCTGTTACAGTGAGGACAGAGGTTTCCAGGTATAGCAGGAAGCTGTTGACTATGACTAGAAACCAGTCTCCACTTCCTCCTGTGGCTCTTCTCCTCAGCTTGTCAGTGGGCAAGTTCAAAATGCAGGGAGCCATTGTGTAGCACTTCTCTCCATTTTGACCAATCCTGGGTAAGTGTCTTTCAAGTGTCAATGTCAATGTTGCACTTTAACTTATACTTTAACAAGTTCTTATAATTCTTCCATTGCCCTCCCACCTTACAGTATTCTTCTTTCAGCTGAGAAAACAGACCTGTTTTGGGAGGTGATTATCTGGCAGCCAAACATTATGACCAGACCAGCAAAGTTGCTGATGGATGACCATTGTCTCGATAATGGTGGCTTCTTCCAGAACACTGATGTTAGTGCACCTGCCTTCCCATTTGTTCTTCAAGATCTTATGGAGGCAGCATTGGTGATACCTCTTAAGGACTTTCAAGTGATGGCTATAGGTTGTCCAGGTTTCAGACCCACACAAGTGTTGGCAGAAGGACAGCTTGATAGACAAGAAGTTGGATGTCTCTTTGAAGGTTGTGATCTTCAAAAACCCTGTGCTGTAAATGAGAAAAGGCTGTACTGGTACAGCTCAGACGATGTTGGATTTCTCCATCAATATCTGCCTTGGATGAAAGATAACTGTAGAAAAAATGATCAACGTACTCCAGTGCCTCTCCATTGATTTTAATACATGGAGCATATGGTACCTCATTTGGAGAGGGCTGACAGAGTACTTAGGTCTCTTGATGTTGAGGGCAAGACCAAGACTTGGGTAAGCAACAGCAAACACCCTCAGGATAGTTTAAATATCACTCTCAGGATACGTCCACACTCCTCATTCCACAACGAGTAACAGTTAATTCGAACTAAGGGGTTTAATCTCAGAATCCCGCTTCTCTACTATGTGTAGACGTGGGCAGTTACTTCGAGCAAGTCAGTTTCCAAAATGGAGACGGGCCGGGAATATGCTAATCAAGCACGGGATATTTAAATCCCGTGCTTCATTAGCAATTTCGGTCACCCTCATTAGCCTCCCTAGTTCGAACTAGGGGGCTAGTGTAGACGTATCCTCAGAGTAGGAAAAAACTGCATTGTCATTAGCATACTGAAGTTCCAGGATAGAGGTGGTGGAAACCTTACTTTTAGCTTTCAGCCTGCTAAATCTGAACAACTTTCCATCCATTTTGTACATGATTTCAACACCAGCAGGGAGCTTCTCAGCAACCAGGTAGAAAACGATGGCAATAAAGACTGCAAGCATGGTTGGGGCAATGATACAGCCCTCTTCCACTCCTGCTTGTACTTAGAAAGGTTCACTCTGGGAGACAGTGCTACTCAGAATAGTCGCTTTCATGCCATGTAGCAACTTTAGGACACTGATATATTCATAAAAGACATACAATCTTTGAAAATACAGTCCAAAGTGCACAGTGAATCACTTAGTAAAGGCTTTAGTTAGATCAACAAAAGCCATATACAGTGGTCAGTTTTGCTCCTGACATTTCTTGCAGCTGCTGTGCAATGAAGATCATATCTGCAGGTCTGCAACATGATTGGGAGCCACTCTGACAGGGGCAGAAGATGGATTGCAAGGACCCATACCAGAACTCTGTTTGCAACAGCAAGGAAAGAGATACCATGAGAGTTTCCACAGTCCGCTTTATTCCCTTTCTTAAAGAGGGTTACAATCAAAGTGTCCTTCATTTCACTGATTATCTCCTCGTTTATCCAGATTTTAATGATAAGCAGGCCAAGCTGCTGAATTAACTCGGGTCCGCCATCTTTAAAGATTTCAGCAGCGATCCCATCTGGACATGCTGCCCTGCTGTTCTTTATCTGCTTGATGGTACTGTATACCTCATGCAAATTTGGGAGAGTCTCCAAGGTCATCCCCAGAAGGTCACTAGGGGATTTCATCTTCAACCATGGAGTTCCGATTAAGATGATCTTCAAGATGTCCTTTCCAGCAAAAATTAATGGCTTCATTGTCCTTCAGAAGTGTGGTTCCATCCTTAGAGCGAAGAGGTTCATACCATGTCAAGCTGGCCCATTAACAGCCTTTATGGCACTAAAGAAACCACATGTATTATGCGTGTCCATGAAATGTTAGAGTTCTTGCACTCAATCCACCATTAGTTCTTGCGTTCTCTGGTTTTACATTGGACTTCCACCTTTGCCTTAGCGTGGGTGGGTCTGTCTCTGGGTACATCTAGACTACATGCCTCTGTCGCCAGAGGCATGTAGATTAGGCTACCAGACATAGGAAAATGAAGCGGCAATTTAAATAATCGTCGCTTCATTTAAATTTACATGGATGCCGCGCTGAGCCGACAAACAGCTGATCAGCTGTTTGTCGGCTCAGCGCGATAGTCTTGACACGTGGGTGTTGACATCAAAGGTATTTGTCGATCACCCAGGTATGCCTCCTGGGATGAGGTTTACCTGGGTGGTCAACAAATACCTTTGATGTCGCCACCCACGCGTCCAGACTATCACACTGAGCCGACAAACAGCTGATCAGCTGTTTGTCGGCTCAGCGCGGCAGCCATGTAAATTTAAATGAAGCGGCAATTATTTAAATCGCCGCTTCATTTTCCTATGTCTGGTAGCCTAATCTACATGCCTCTGGTGACAGAGGCATGTAGTCTAGACGTACCCTCTGTCTCTGTCTCATTCTGCCAAACACAAAATGCCATTCTTTTCTTGTTGGTGAGTTGCTCTATTTCCATACAATTCTCATCAAACCAGTCCTGATGCTTTCTGGTATGGTAGCCAATGGTTTCCTCGTAGGTATTGATGATTGCTGCTTTCAGCTGGTTCCAATGTTCCTCAATTTCTTCCAGAAACTGTGATGGAAGCTTTTCTTCTAAGACTGCTTGGAAGCGATCAAGCTTATTGAACCTTAAGTGTATGGAGTAGGCTTTGCTAATAAAGAACAAGCTCGTAAGATGTAAACGAAAATTGAATCTTCAGTTTGCGTGTGACCGGCTTCTTTTGCAGCCTCTATATGGGGGCAATCCTAATTTTCATTGTGGATCAAATGAGGCGATCAGTCTAGCAGTCATCAGCACTTATCACTGCTCTTGTGAGAAGTACTTGACTGCAATCCTGAGCACCAACTATGACAATGAGAAGATGCCAGTGCTCTGAATGTGGAAAAAGTTTTGAATTTCTTCTTTTGTTGAAAAAGAGTGTTTGTGATAAGTTTGTGTTCAACACACTTGGTCAGGAGCAGGATTCCATTTGAATTGCTTTTGCCAACTCCTTCTTTCCCAATTGTTCCTTTCCACAGGTCTGAGTCTCGTCCAACATGTGCATTGAAATCCCCCCAGAAGATGGATCTTCTTTAGAGGTCCCTGATAAAATGGTTTACAGCTGAAAGTAGAAATCTTCCTTTATATCTTACAAGCTTGTTCTTTATAGTAAAACCTACTCCATACAAATTGAGGTTCATGTAAAGATTTTCCCTTCCAGAAGTAGGTGTACCCTTCATTGTCCTCCCTCACCTGTCTTTCATCAGCTCTTCTAGCTTTGGACAAGGCAACAATATCGATGTTAAACCAAATTAATTCATGATCAGTGATAGCTTTACATCGCTCTGGTAGGTCACTGTCTGAGTTGTCCATCAGGTAAATACATTCGAGGTGCCAAAATTGAAAAGTTTCTTACATTTGCGACTGCTGGGATGATGATCCTGCTGGATGCGGCTCTCAAGCCAAGAGGAAAAGAGACAAGACTATTTTTAGGGCACTTTTTCTAGCCTCCTCCCCATGTGGGGTGAGCAGAGTGGGTCCTAAAGAGAACTGCTCAGTCATGGGTGCAGCTGCCGAGATACTCGACTTGCCTGTCTTTGAGCAAGACGACTGCATCAGACAGCCACCACTTGTGTGTCGGTCTGTGACTAGGAACTTCTGGATCTCTCTGTCCTGTTCCCATAGCCACTCACCACCAGACTTTTGACTTCTGCAGGTGTTGTTTTCCCATAAACTAGAAGATGCCTATGCAGGATTTCTTTTAAAGTAGATAGACTGGTGCACAACAGTCACCATGCCGTCCCTGATAGATAGAGGGCTTGAATCCAGTGGCACGAACACTACGATGATTGGAGATCCTCTGTCTGCTGCAGCCTTCAACTGTCTTCATAGCCGCTCTAACATTACACAACAGTTTCACCTCCATTGTGCAGTTAACCTCCATCTGCTCTGCCATTGAGGACTTTTTGGATCACATTTTGTCTGGAACCTGACCCTTGACCGTTCTGCCATGGGTGACCATAAGGGAGTAAGTAACTCCAGGCAACATCACTCTCAGGTGTCATTGGAACATGCAAGCCTCTCCACCACTACAAGGTGATGGATTCGTGAAGAGGCGATTATATAAACTATAATTATAAAAGGAATCCCATTTAACCAAACCTCCATTATCCAGCTCTTTATATTAACAGAATCATACTAGTTACTTGGGGCTGCCAGTGGCTGGGGCTTAGACAGCTGTGGTTCAGGAAATACAGAAAGCCAGATAATGGAGGCTCAGATAAGTGAGATTCTACTGTCTATCAATAAAACATTGTGTTCAACAGATACCTATGGTTAGGGAAACTAAAGTTCAGCATTTCGTTTTAATTGTGGAAAAAATTGATTTTTTATGTTTATCAGAATTTTGGTTTATTTATCATGGAAAAATAGGATCCCTGGTAATAATCCCAACCTAAAAAACAAAGGTCATATCTAGTCTTTTGAACTCTGGAGACTGAAGTAACACTGTCACTGAAACAGAAATCCCTTCATTTTATTAGAGTATTAAATTACTATTACTAAATATCTTAGGCCAAATAAGAGATCTAGAAACTCCATCTAGTTATATTTCTTCTCAAAAAGTTTAAGAGATTGTCAGAACAAAGTAACACCATAGTACATACATCCAAGATGGATTTGATTTCAATCAAACTGATTAAAATCAAATTGATTTAAATCATGTTTTAAATCACTAGCCAGGAAGATCTGTTTCAATCATGGTTTTCTACCTAAAAGTGCATTCTTGTTAGTTGTTCTAGCTTTGGATTGTGAAGAATATGTATTAGGGTTAGATGCAGGTTTCATTTTTAGAAGGTTCACACTATACATTTAAATAGTGATTTATATTGAAAACTTTTCAGGTTAGTTTTACAGCTATATCAGAAAATGAATGATTATTTGGTAATTTCATTTACCAAAGGCAATTGAAGCAGATATTTATGAAGACACTGGGAGGTGAACTCTCTCTAATTCAACAAGTTAATCATTAATATTTGGAAGATTATCTTGCCATGCTGTATTAGGGCAAGAGCATCACCAGAAAGATATTTACATTGCTTTATTTAATTAAAATAACAGGGATATGCATTCCAGATTCTTTTCTTCATACAAAATATTATTAGGTGATGAGCTTTCGTGGGCCAGACCCACTTCCTCAGATCAAAACTAACAGCTACATTTCTATTGCTATAGCTAAGTATCTCTTCACCATTTAAGAAAACCAAAAATCCCCATGAAAGCCAGAATTATGAGGCTGCAGTAAAGTCTTATGATTCTGAAAACAATCCTTAAAGATGCTAAACAAATCAGTATTTGAACTACTGCCAGTTTAAGTCAAAGAACAGATGGACAGGTCAACTTTGCTACTGCCAAATGACTTTCAAAGGGGGGGGAACTGCAGACAGGGAAAAGTACAATTGCTTTCTGGATTCCTGATGTACTTTTGTGGATAGCCACCACTACAATAGAGGCCACAATGAAAGAGTAACATGTTTGTTTTCAATAAGACTTTTAAACATTAAGTTTATATAATACCCACTTGGCAGTCACATGCAAGGCTGCGTATGTCAAATATGTATTATATGTTTGGACCATTCTGAGCAGACACTTTGTTCTTGAACACGTCTAAAAAAAGATGCTGTTTTTGTTGCAAAATCATATAAAAGCTTCAAAACTACGACATGTCTAATTATTCACCAGAAAGTTTGCATTCTTTAAAAGGATACAATCTTAATAATATATACTTAACTTAGCATTACTTGTCTATTTTGAAACTTATTTGCCAAAATGTGGGTATGGACTAGGGGTGTAAGTGACAAGTCGAGTAGTTGACTATCCAATAAGCCTAAGCTACTCATGTGAGTACTTGCTCCCGCAAGGGCGGGATGGGGGGGGGGGAGAGCAGGAGCCAGCTTAAAAGCCAGTTGCCCGCAGAACCGTCTCCGTGGTGCACAGTGGGATAGAGGAAGAGCCACAGCGGTCGCGGAGTTGGCACAAATTGGGACTGATCAGTCCTAGCTCGCGCTGGCCCTAGGTGCTACCCCTGTTGCAGCTCTGAATTTTAAATGTACAGCCACAGCGGTCCCGAAGCCAGCGCAAACTGGGACTGCTCAGTTCCGGCTTGCGCCGGCCCTGGGAACTACCCCTACTATACCCCCACTCTTAACATAACATAAGAATGCCGTACTGGGTCAGACCAAAGGTCCATCTAGCACAGTAGCCTGTCTGCTGAAGGTGGCCAGCACCAGGTGCCCCAGAGAGGGTGGACCGAAGACAATGATCAAGCGATTTGTCTCCTACCATCCTTCTCCAGCCTCTGACAAACAGAGGCCAAGGACACCATTTCTATCCCCTGGCTAATAGCCTTTTATGGATCTAACCTCCATGAAATTATCTAGCTTCTCTTTAAACTCTATTATAGTCCTAGCCTTCACAGCCTCCTCTGGCAAGGAGTTCCACAGGTTGACTACATGCTGTGTGAAAAAGAACTTTATTTTATTAGTTTTAAACCTGCTACCCATTAACTTCATTTGGTGTCCTTTAGTTCTTCTATTATGGGAACTAATAAATAACTTTTCTTTATCCGCCCTGTCCACACCACTCATGATTTTATATACCTCTATCATATCCCCCCTCAGTCTCCTCTTTTCTAAACTGAAGAGTCCCAGTCACTTTAACCTCTCTTCATATGGGACCCGTTCCAAACCCCTAATCATTTTAGTTGCCCTTTTCTGAATCCTTTCCAAGGCCAAAATATCTTTTTGAGGTGAGGATTCCACATCTGTACACAGTACTCAAGATGTGGGCGTACCATAGTTTTATACAGGCGCAGTAAGATATTCTGTGTCTTATTTTCTATCCCTTTCTTAATAATTCCTAGCATCCTATTTGCCTTTTTGACCGCCACTGCACACTGTGTGGAAGTTTTCAGAGAACTATCCTCCCTGGCTCCGACTACATTTAAACTGCAGAGCCACAGGTAGCAAGTGGCCCCTCCTTATCAACTAATCATGTAGTCAATACAAATTGTATCGACTACACGATTAGCCAATTACCCACTTCTTAACATCCTTCGTATGGACACGTATTCATATGAACTAGAACTGTGATTTATTGTTCTGAAAAAACAGACATTTTTAAATGAATGGACATTTGGCATGCACAGGTAGGGATGTAAGTACATTTAGTGCTCTTTATTCATATGCAATATATTCTATTTGATAAGCATTTCCAATCGTTTTGGATTGCACATGAGGTACATTACCTGATAGCCCCTCCAGTACCATTTTTCTCCCCTCTCCCTCATGTCTTTCTTGCAGCTCTTTCAAAAACCACAGGACAGATTTCCTCCACCCCCCTCCATAAATATAATACCCAAAATTCTTGTTCATTTCATTTCACACAGAGACCATTAATACCCTTATATTAAAGACAAATTTCCCTTGCCTACACCTGCTTTCCTCTCATGCCCTGGACAATAGCAGGTTACAGCTTATTTCTTCCTCTCTCTCTCCGCCTATCCAGCATGAGTAGAGTTCTTTTCACTCTGAGTAATGGTGAAATGTGATAGTACCTGCTTCTATAAACATATTACTGAAAATGCAACTACGTTACCCTATGCAGTATTTGTTATTCCAATACAGCAAAGCAGTAATTTAAGTGTCAAAAGTAACTTTTATCTTAAATGACATCATGGAAACATTTTATAGTCAATGCCTAAATTCAGAGATTAGATATGTTGACAGTATCTCTAGCTTTTTTTATGTTTTATGGAATTAAGAAAATCTACGTGAAAACTGAATGGCTAGGAAAAATAAAGGGATGAATTAGACAGATAGGAAGGTTTCAGGTTAAACTTTTTTTATTCTTTTAATTTAAAAAGGGACATCAACTAGCCAATTACTGAGCACGAAACCCCACCCACATAAAATAACTGTAGGGAAAAACTAATAGAAAATATTAGAGCAATATCTGCATATTTAATTTGGTGGTCCACTAAACTTGTGTCAAGAACTGCAAGTATACAGATTCCTGTCTTCAGGTAAAACTGTAATATGAGCATTTTCTCCTATTTTAGCACTTAAATAAAACCCTACCCTTTGAGCAAAAAATGGCAAAGACATCAGACTTCCCAACAGCCCTCCAAAAAAAATAGTATAAAAATGAATCGTATGAAGTCCTCTATTTTCAGCTTCAATTTTCTCCACACTGCTATGGTAAATAAGTGATTTGTAAACTACACACAATCTCAAAAGTCAAGCTTACATTATTTAGTTTTGCAACCTGAAATACTTATGTACAATATTCTCAAGATTTAAAGTCACCTCAATTCAGATAACACACTAAGAGATTAATGTCTATTGGGAGTTTATAATACTGCATGTAAGAGATTATACCAGATGACACCAAGGATTATTTTCCTTCAAAATACACAGATACACAGTTTTGTTTGAGGTTTCATCAGAAATCATGTTGGCCCATAAATCATTGATACTTTCTCTGGGCAATTCATCACCACTGCAAGAACCCCACTTTTTTCAGTTGGAAGTGAATTTTAAAGTCAGATCCAGAATCAGACAACTTGATTCAGTTGATTCCATTCTCTAAATCCAAATTAAATCTTTTAAAGACAGTTAGCTTACAAAACATAATCCTTGACAAAAAAAGAGCCCCAACATGCTTTGTAATTAGAATCACGGTATATTCTAGTATTTATTCCTGCTTTTTTGTAGGGTAAAAATAGTCAAGATTGCACAAAAACAGTTGACATTTTCAAATATGGTGTCTCTATTAGGATCTTAGGTACATATTAGGTCACTGAATTAGGAGTCTAATTTTAGACATGCATTTCCAGCTCATATGATCATAGGTGTTTCAATCAAGAAAGCAAACCCAATTAGGTGTGCAACAATCCAAGTGTGAGGCTGGATAGACCTTGGAGACTACAAAGTTGACTTTTTTAAAAGTTTTTTTTAACCTATGTTGCAAACAACTTACATTAGTAAACAGAAGTCTGTTTTTCACCATTATGGCTGCCTGGTTTTGCATTTTAGTTTGAGCAATAAAAACAGACTCCTGAATTTAATGTTGTTTTCCCCTCAAATTCAGGTTCTATTAGATTATCACATGCATGAGTATTTTAGTTACAAACTCTGTAGGGAAACAACTGCTAAAAATTCTCTCTTGATTTGTTTTGTAAATGTTACTGGAAATATCTGCTGGTGTTAAATTTTGTAAATTTTTATTTAAAAAACAGATTTAGGATCAAACTGGACTTCAAAGAGATAATTTAGGGATCATACAGAGCCAAATCTACAATACCTGGTGCAATATCATCAACCACAGTCAGTCCGATTGGCAAAACAGTCAGTAGATTCGGAATTTGAGGATGAATTAAGGAATGGTTTAGGTTAAGCAACTTATTTTAGTCGGGTTTTCTACAGTTGCCCATGAAACCAGACTAGCACCCACAACACACCAGGGCTGCCTTTACTGAGAAAGTTGACCTGGAAACTAATGTTAAAAGCTCACAGTTTTGTCTGCAAATCACTTATGAGACGTGCTCCCATAACACTGTACCAGTGCCAGCTGAACCGCACTTTACAGAACTAGGAACATAACCACGGCGGCTTTCCCGTGGCCACCCCCTGCAACGGCACAAGTCCGCTGTGCGAGCGCAGGGAGAACAAGCCTGCAGGTCTCTCGGCGTCCTGGCCCCAGCTCCAGCCAGCCCCCGTGCCCTGGGAGCTGCAGTGGCAAACGGGACACAAGTTCCCCTGAGCGCCAGGCCCGCTGCCCAGCCCGGTGCAGGGCGCCAGGCCTGCGCGCCGGGCAGGGGGGCCGCCTGTCAAGCCAGCTGCTGCGGAAGCGCCCGCTGCTGCGCCGAGCGCCCCCGGGCTGGGACAGCACTAGAACCGCGCCACGGAGGGCCCCCGCTCCTGACCCCCCTTCCGGCCAGCGCGGAGCCCGGGGATGCGCTGGGTACCCGAGCCGCGCCCTCCCCTGGTACCTGCCGCGGGCCCGCCCCGCGCATCCTGCTGTCGCCTCCGGCCGCCGCTGAAGGGGCCGCAGGCCGCCCGGCTCCACTCCCATCAAACACCGCGCGCCCCGCGCAGCCAATCACCGCTCGCCGCCCCCAGGACCCGGGGTCACGTGAGGGAGGAGGCTGGGAGTGGCCGGGCAGCAGGCGCAGTCTGAAGAGGGGCCCTGCTGGGGCGCGTGTAGTCGCGCGGGCGGCCAGTGCCCCCGGCGCGGGGAGACGGCAGCTGCTTTCGAGCCAGGGCCCCCGCGCTGTCTGCCTGGCCAGGGAAAGGAGCAGGGGCAGCGCGGGAAGGGATCCCCTTCGGCCCCGCTTTCCGGGGCATTAGCGCGTGGCCACGGGGCTCGCCGGGCTGCTTAAGAGTTGAGGAAAGTGGGATGGTCGCGGCGGGGCTTTGCCTGGGGAGCAAATGAAATGCACGTTCTCGGGTGGCTTTGTGGGCGCTCAAATCGCGACAGCGCAGGTCTCCCACGCTGCCCTGCGAGTGTTATCAGCCAGCTGTTCTGTAATACCGGCAGCTCTACGCCTGCCCTTCACCAGCGTTTGAGGCCAGAGAGAGAACACGTGAAGAAAAACCGGCTCAGGCTAATTCAGAAGAGAAATATTGAGGGGGGGTTGGGTCTGAGCAGAAGTAAGAGAATTAGCTGAAGTCATGCATGGGAAGAAAAGCTTTGTAGAGGACAAGTGTTTCTAGTGAGCAAGTGTTAGGAATGGAGCACATGTCAGATCTAGGACCTAGGGGTATTAGCGAGGAGTTAGTTGACTACTGGATAAGCATAAGCTTATTGGGTAGTCAGGTGGAGTATTGACTACTCACTCTCTCCCTGTAAGATGCAGCAAGAGTAGGGGGAACAGGAGCCTGTTCTCCCCCAGCACGGTCTGTGTGGTGCCACATGTTCCCCCCTCAGCTGCCTTTATGAGAAGCAGCAGGGGACATGGGGGGGGGCTCTGGCACGAGTCATTGTCCACAGGAATCCTAGCGGGGAGCTAGGGCCCCCTGCAGATAGGCTGCTGCTGCCAAGCAGCCCCTGTCTGTAACCAGTCCTGGCCACCTTGAGCAGGGGCTGCTGGACTCAGACAGTCCTGGTTCGCACTGGTCTGGGACACTGCGCCTCTGCATTTTAAATGTAGAAAGAGCTTCATGGCTCTTACAAATTGTATCAACTATATGATTAGCCAGATAACTGCAATTTAACATCCTTACTAGGAACATGTATAGTTGAAAGAAAAAAAATCAGTAAAGAGATGAATGGGGAAAAAAGAAGTGCACAAAAGTGAGCAGAGAAAAATAGGGACTTTTTTAAGTGAAGGCATTTAGGTAAGAATGAAGCTTTAAATGTGATCTGTTGAAGGAGGAGGAGCTATGTGGAAGAACAGAGAGGTGACTTCAGAAGCAATATTATGAACAATCTTAACCAGTGTAGAGTGAGATGTAGGGAATCCAGAGTGGAGAAGCTCACAGCGATCAATGTGAAAGATGATCAGCACATCGTGAAAGACAGCTGGGCTATGTCTACACTCGTAGCTTCTTGCGCAAGTAATATGCAAATGAGGCTAAGCGTGGAATATCGCCGAGCCTCCTTTGCATACCTAATGAGCCACTATATTTTTCAGAAAGAGGCTCATGCCCAAGAAGGAGCATCTACACAGCCCCTTCTTGCGTAAGAAAAACCCTCTTGCGCAATGTCGTTATACCTATTACTTTTCAGGAAGAATGGCATACCCCTGGGGTTCATAGGCAGTCATCTAACATCATCTAATGTCTGCACAAAACTTTAAAGATGTAAATTGTATTATTGCAAGTATTAAAGAAATGCTAATCTCTGGAATGAATTATTGCTCTGTCTTTAATTGGAAGCTATTCCTGAAAAACCATGCAGAAGCTTTGACTAATGCTATATATAGATGTGCATTAATTGTTGGCAAATATAATAGATGCTTTCCAGAGGACTCATTTTCTTGTGGTTGTAACTCTAGTAATTGATATGGAGACAGAAATCCCCATGTGCTATAGTATTTACTTACCAATGAAGCCACCATTCTTCTACACACCTGTTGAAAGAGATTTATTACATTACTTTTGGTAAAAGCCCCTACAAATCTGGGAACTAGAGATCTTTTGGGGTTGGGACCTGAAGTCCGGGATTTGCTTTTTCACTGCTATGTCACTCTGTGGCAAGGGATCTCTTCCTACTCCTGGTTCATTGGAAATGTCAACAGCCAATGACAGGATGAAAAGTAATATAGGCTGTGCTTACTCCTCAGACAAGGATGACAAATAGGGTGACTTTGGAAACAAATGTCTATTTCTAATGCATTCTGCCACAAAGGAGTAGATACTTATTCCAGCATAGGGCGCTGTTGATATTTTAATTTTAGCACTTTCCAGAGGAACAGAAAACAACATTGAAGTGGCTAACGGGTGTGTGGTACCCAGCTGTCTTACAAGCCACTTATGATGCTACAGAAATATTGGGCAGTGGGGTCAACTATTTCAACTGTTATATTTGCTTCAGGTCATCAGGCTTTTCATCTGATGCTCAGGCTCATGAAGAGAACCTCTAATTGAGAGAGCCATCTCTTCAAAGCCAAGCATACTCAAGGAGCTGATAGAGGAGGTATCTGAGCCTTTACCTATCATCTTAGTACAATCATGGAAAATGAGAGATTCCAGAAGACTGGAAAAGGGCAAAAATAGTGCCTATCTATAAAAAGGGAAATAGAACAACCCAGGAAACTACAAACAAGTCAGTTTAACTTCTGTGCCAGGAAAGATAATGGAGCGAGTAATTAAGGAATTAATCTGCAAACACCTGGAAGATAATAAGGTGATAGGTAACAGCCAGCATGGATTTGTAAAGAACAGATCATGTCAAACTAATCTGATAGCTCCTTTAATAGGATAACAAGTCTTGTGGAGAAGTGGTGGACATGGTATGGTCTTGCATAATCTTCTTATCAATAAATTAGGCAAATACAACCTAGATGGGGCTACTATAAGGTGGGTGCATAACTAGCCGGATAACCGTTTTCAGAGAGTAGTTATTAACAGTGCACAATCATGCTGGAAGGGCATAACAAGTGGGGATCCACAGGGATCTGTTTTGGGAGCGGTTCTGTTCAATGTCTTCATTAATGATATAGATATTGGCATAGAGAGTATGCTTATTAAGTTTGCAGGTGATACCAAGCTCAGAGGGGTTGCAACTGCTTTGGAGGGTAGGATCATAATTCAAAATGATCTGGACAAACTGGTGAAATGGTCTGAGGTAAATAGGATGAAGTTCACGGAGGACAAATGCAAAGTACTCCACTTAGGAAGGAACAATCAGTTTCACACATACAGAATGAGAAGTGACTGTCTAGAAAGGAGTACTGCAGAAAGGGATTTAAGGGTCATAGTGGACCGCAAGCTAAATATGAGTCTACAACATGACATCGTTGCAAAAAAGGCAAACATAATTCTGGAATGCATTAATAGGAGTGTCATGAGGAAGACATGAGAAGTCATTCTTCCGCTCTACTCTGTGCTGATCAGGCCTCAATTGGAGTACTGTGTCCAGTTCTGGGCACCACATTTCAAGAAAGATGTGGGGAAATTGGTGAAGGTCCAGAGAAAAGCAACAAGAATGATTAAAGGTCTAGAGAACATGACCTATGAAGGAAGACTGAAAGAACTGGGCTTGTTTAGTTCATAGAATCATAGAACCATAGAGCTGGAAGAGACCTCAGGAGGTCATCAAGTCCAGCCCCCTCTAGGCAGGACCAATCCCAACTAAATCAACCCGACCAGGGTTTTGTCAAGCCAAGACTTAAACACCTCTAGGGATGGAGACTCCACTACTTCCCTAGGTAACCCATTCCAGTGCTTCACTACCCTCCTAATGAAATAGTTTTTCCTAATATCCAACCTGGACCTCTCCCACCACAACTTGAGACCATTGCTCTTTGTTCTGCCATCTGTCACGACTGAGAACAGCCTTTCTCCATCCTTTTTGGAACCTCCCTTCAGGAAGTTGAAGGCTGCTATCAAATCCCCCCTCACTCTTCGCTTCTGGAAGTTTGGAAAAGAGAAGACTAAGAGGGACATGATAGTGGTTTTTAGGTATCTAAAAGGGTGTCACAAGGAGGAGGGAGAAAAATTGTTCTCCTTAGCCTCTGAGGATAGGACAAGAAGTAATAGGCTTAAACTGCAGCAAGGGAGGTTTAGGTTGGACTTCAGGAAAAACTTCCTGTCAGGATGGTTAAACACTGGAATAAATATCTCCAGAGATTGTGGAATCTCCATCTCTGGAGATATTGAAGAGCAGGTTATATAGACATCTATCTGGGATGGTCTAGATGGTACTGGGTCCTACCATGAGGGTAGGGGATTGGACTCAATGACCTCTCGAGGTCCCTTCCAGTTCTAGTGCTCTATGATTCTGAGGTACTAGAGAGATACTCTGAGGCTCCTATAAATGTCAGAAAAAGTCCTTCCCATCACCCACCTTCCAATACCAGGACATTATCCAACTTTTTCTGGTTTCCATCTGCAATAGGTAAAATAGCAATCTAGTTATCAGGACAATGGAAAGCACCTCAAAATAAGCCTGCTTTGATATTTTTGTCCAAAAGTCTAGAGCCTGTTTTAAAATCTGCTTTCCACCCTGTCTGCTCCTCTCCCTGCACTAAATTTGGTGGCTCTAACTCTTACCATTTAAGAGTTCTTAGACAGACTCTCAAATATACAGTTGATATCAGACCGGACCATTGTATTGTTACCATTAACTGTACAGGTTTCAGATGGAGACCTATAAACTAGGGATGTTAAAATGTGTTTAAGTAAATGTGTAACCACTTAAAAATTTCAGTGGTTACACCATTACACATGGGGAGATGGTAGTTGGTTTTCACCTGCGCCCCACCCCTGCACTGCTGCCTGTGTATGTTTGTTCAAGAACTCCTAAATGGTAAGTGCTTGGGCCACCAAATTCAGTATACAGCTTCCTCTTACTTGTAACTTAAAGCACAGTAAGGTTTTGATTGTGCCAGGAAAATGAGATGTGCCTGGAATGAGATTGCTTCTCATAGAATCATACAGGCAAGTGAAGGGCTGGCTGGGGGTGTGCCCCCTCCATCTGGGACTACCCAAGCCTCCCACCCCCTAGGCAGCCTTTAGAGAGGGAGCAGGGGCTGAAGCCCTCCCTTCCCCATTCATACAGGAACATTTCTGGCTGCTCTCCTTTGACAGAGAGTGAGAGGAAAGTGTACAGTTTGTTGTGCTCCTCACTCCGGCTGTGGAGTACGGGGCAAATGAACACAAACCTACCCCAGCTGTGATAGATGCACCCCTTCCCTGGCTATGACTGCATCCATGAAGTGCTTCTCACCTGGTGCCACACTGCTGCAGTTAGAGAGGACTGGGGTAGCTTGCATACTGAACCCCTCATCCCCAGCTCTACCCCAGAGAAATGATTTATTTAAAAATTAATTGAATTAAGGACCCATGAAATGCAGGGAAAATTTTCCAATCTGTGTATATTTCAGTTTGGGGATGGCTCAAAAATGTAATAGCATGAATCATCTAGAGGAGTTCTAGCTTTTTAGTCCCAGGATCTGGTTGTTTGTCTTGTTGTTTTATTTTTAGTTGACACAAAATAAAAGTTCAGTTTGGAGATTAAAATAGGGAGGCTGAGTCTGATCCTCTGCTAGTCATTTTAACAGATGTTTTATCTTTGCTGCTTATCTGGATTTTCCTTTTTCCTCAATGAGATCAGATCACTTCCTTGAAAACAGTCTAACTTCCATTAATTAAACCTTCCCTTTCCCAGTTGAACCGTGTTCTTCCTTCTCCATCAAGGAGCATTTTCCTGCATTCGTAAGGCATGCGTGCATCAGCAATGTATGTATTAAACAGTATAATTTGAAAATTCCATTTGGTTAAGAGGATCTCAGCATTGCTAATTAGGATGTTTACTTGATAGTTTTAATTAGGCTGCCAAAAAATGTTTGTTTACCCATCCTAATTCTACATGCATGTTGCTGTTGGAAGTAGAAAAGTCTTGAAAAACAGTTTTGGCTGCAGAATTAAAAAAAGCCTGTAAACATACTGTCTTTATTGTGTGTGTGTGTGTGTGTGTATATATATACATATATATATATAGGATGTGGTATACAAATGCATACGAAGTTAGGACAAATAGAAGATAATGGACTCTCTTCCAGACAGAAACTTAAATCAGCTCCACCACCACAATCCCCTTCCAGAAATGTCAAGCCAGTAGGAAATGCACATCAGCTGCACTTAGTAATCAGAACAGGGAACAGCGTAGAAGTAAGGAAAACACACAGCTCTAGAAGAATTTGATCAGCAGATCTGGAGACTACAGCAAGCTGGTGAGAGGAGGGACCTCGCTGGAGAAGGGATGGTTTAGTCAATAGAAGTTGGACTACTCTGGAGAAAGTGGCCAGATCTCATTGAGGAAAAAGGAAAACCTAGATATAACTTAGACTGTTTTTATTTCTGGGGCTGGTCCCGCTCTTAGCCATCTTGATCAAGAGTTCTTTGTTAACAGTTTCACTAGTTTTGGATTGAGGCCTATCCTACTTTGGAGTTATTCCAGAATAACTATTCTACTTTAAATCTACACCCTACCTTATTCATGGTAATTTCCATGTTTAGACAAGCTCCATCACTAATCCCTGGTCTACACTAGGATGTTATTTCAAAATAACCCTTAGGTCGAATTTATAAGCAGAGCATCCACATTACCAAGCCCGTTATTGAAAAATAATAGGCTGCTTATTATGAAATCTGTATTCCTGCTTCCATTGGGGAATAATGTTAATTTCAAAATAGTTATTTCAAAATAGGGGTAGTGTAGATGTTCCAGTGCTGCTATTTTGAAATAATTGGCCTCCAGAGACCTCCTGCAGCTGCAGCTCGGACCTCTGTAGTCACACACTATTCCTCTCCTCCTGTGGAGTTTAAAAGTGCTGGCAGCAGGTGGCCAGAAAGCCTTGTGCAAGACAGCACCATCCAAGGCAGGCATGACCTATTCCAATACTCTCTCAGACCCTCCCAGGGCTGTCAGTACTCCTGCTGTTCCCTCAGCTGCCACTGCCCAGCCTGAACAGGTACAGAGATTCTGAACCTCTTTGAGGGCTGTGGGGAGGGGACCAACCTCCAGGATCTTTGCACCCTGAAAAGGAATGCCAAAATCTACAGCCAGATAGCTGGTTAGTCTGGCTGACAAAGGACACTCCCAGAGGGTGTTGGAGGTGAGACATGAACCACAAGTTGTGGCTCCAGAGACTTAGGCCTTACCTAACAGGCTATTGGAACCTAGCTTGCCACTTTTAGCTGAGGCCAGCTCCAGCCCTGGGTTCAAGTCCCACCCCACTCAGCTACCTGTCCTGGGTGCAGCAGGGCAGCCACCACCAGCCTCCCTAGGAAGGGTAGAAAAGACATCAGCTAAAAGTAAAGAAGATTTTGAGGAATCCCAGTGGTCTAATGGATAACAAGGTATCAGCCTTCACAGCCTGGGATTGTGGGTTTAAGTCTCCTCCCTCCCCCCAACTTCAGACAAAAGTGTTTTCCTTATTTCCTGTGATATCACCTCATCTCTGTGCTCAGTTGTTATTGTTTTATCTGCTTACACAGAGGCCTAGGTCTTCTCTAAAGAATGCCCATGCTCAGGCCTTAATGTGGCTGCTAACTGGTGTGACCTTGTTTTTGATTTTTGTATTAATTTAAAGCACCACACACACCTAAATCATCAGTTGTACATATTATAAGATTCTACTAATTTGGTCCCTACTAAAAGGTCACTTTTGTGTGGACATCAAAATGTTGTGTTTGTCTAAGTGCTTTTTACTGCAACGGGAAAACACCAGTCTTTCCATGCATTTTTCCTGACTTTTAATGATTTTCCTGTTTTATTCAAGTTCTCTTTCTACTTGATTTTTTGATCCAACCTATCTCTTTTTTAAATAGCACTTAAATTAAAAGATTTAATATGTTACTTGTATTGATTAAATCAAAAACATTTGTAATGTCTAGATAAGCCCTAGGATCTTAACTCTCTCATTAGCCTGCCTACCTTGTCAATCCATCTGATCTGGTGCTCTGGCCTTTTGCCCAGAATCCTGAAGACCTGGCAATCCTTTTGCCTTTTTTGCCCAGAATCCTGAAGACCTGGCAATCTCAGGATTCGGACTCCTTTTTGGCCTTCCCTCTGTCTCCTAATTCTGGGAGAGGGCCAACTGACACCAAGATCCCTATGTTTCAGTAAGGGGCCAAGAGCCCCTGTATGCTGGTTCATTAGTAAACTCAGGGCCAAATTGTTCTTAAATGAAAACTCTACTGCTAGCCTCAATACAGGATTTGTACCCAAGTAAATATAATACTTGATTGCTGATTCTCCCTGCAACTGTGTGCATATAACTCCCACTCAGGATTGCTAAGTATGTGTATAGAACACAGACAAGTGTAGAAACTAGATATCACTTTTTTCACCCTGAGTGCATTTTAATGCCTTCTTATTAGTCAAGCTGGAAGAGATAGGCAATGAGAAGGAAAGTCCTAATTATTTGCATATATTTTATTGCTAGCTTTTGATAAACTGTTTGAGACTAGAAAGGTAGACAGAAAAACATTAACATTCTGTGCATTTCATACTTGTTGCATAAGAGTACAAAAGGTTACTCTTAAATACAGTTCTAAACTTACATATAAAATTGTTTTCAGCAAAATACCGACAACTGGATCTGCTAATAAGCTGTGTCCTGGTTGGAAACCAAAAGGAGCCATGCAGTACCAGAATGCCAGAAATAGGACAATAAATGTTTTTGGCAGAGTTTCAAAGCTGCATAATGCCAGACATAGACATGTAAAAGTAATGGCAAGAACTAGAAAGATTATAAAAGAAATAAAATCACAGTTCGTAATTCATATGATAATGTTAAATAGCAGACTAATAAAGCAATTTGCGTAATAAGATCCATATGTAATTGTATCAATGTATTTCACTCAGTAAAAGATAACAAATATTAGAACTCCCTTTAAAAGCAAATGTACATTTTGAAAGCTGAAGAACAGAAAGCTGTCTGATTGCTCTGTATTTATATTTAGATGAATAGCTTCTGTTTGTCTTTTCACATACATTGACATAAAATAAACTCTTAGGAATTATGAAACTCAAAAGCCTGCTGACCTTTAGAAGTGGTTTCAACTGTTGAGTATTCCATATCACAACTGTTACTATTTAAAGTTGCAGATAATTTCAGGCTCAGTCTTACAATTCCTTCGTATGTGATGTCAACAGAAGTTCCACACATGAAGGACTTCCAGGACTGAGCTCTTAACATGTAAATATTTAATATGTGTCTGTGAATCGGAGCCTGAATTGAAGACTGCTGAAGCCAACACTCATGTCCTTTTTAAAAACAAAACTTTTATTAAATATGGGTAGAGGATAGACAAAAAGAGGAATTTCTCATGTCAAAGCTTTTCACCTGAAGCCTGGCCTGACTACTAAATAGAGATTTCACATATTAGGACTAAGGATCAATTCAAAACTATTTTGGTTACTCATAGAAACTTAAAGTTAGATTTCTAGTCTTCGAATGCTTTAAAATATGTGGGGGGCCTAGATGACCTTGCAGAATATGATGCTGCAACCTAGGATGGTTAGGTTTATATTAGTAAAAGTTAGGATACGTTTTATAGGCAATGAATTCTGTTTCTATGGTATAAATATAGCACCCTTGTGTTTCCTTGCTGCCTGATTTATAAATTACCATTAATCAACCTACAGGGTGGGCTAGTGAAAGATAAAACCAAAGTGAAGGTGCTAATGAATGAAAGATGGAATATAAGGCGGATGGGAAAGAATAAAATTTTAGATGAACTGTCAGTTCCTTGGGCAAGATAAGCCAGAATGCTGCAATTGAAATGAACATCTCAGGCTCATTTTTACAAGAAATTGAGTCCCACTGAGAAAAAGGGAGATTACTAGAAAGGATAATAAAATAGGTAGATAAAAAAAGAAAAGTTGTGTATTAGGACAAAATACATATTTTTGTTAAGTCCTATAAAATAAAATTTGTCAACATTGTATGTTTGTATTTCTTTCACACCAGAGAAACAAAAATTGTCCTCATCTGAGGAAGGAGTTTTGCTCACGAAAGTTCGTGGTAGTATATATATTTTTGTTAGTCTCTAAGGTGTCACAGGATTACTCACTGTTTTTAAAATTTTTCTTGTGATACATGTACACAGTTCTCTGTGACTTCAATTCTTTGTGAAGAATAATTTTGTTCTATATATACACGTATCCGTTTGTTAATTCCAAGTGTAGAGGTTTATTAATTCTGAAAATTAAAAGATAGCATACAACAGAACCCCACTAATTCTTATTTTTCTAAACAACATATACCATAGTATTTATACAAAAGGTATAAATCTGTCTTATTTCTTAGCAAGTATCTAATACCATAGTGCACTAGTGAAGTCTTAAGAGTAAAGCATCAATATTATACAGAATATTAAGAGGTCAATATTGTCTCATTATTTCCTTGCACTCCCCTTGTGAGGGTGAACTGTCTGTACACTCTTGTCTTATACTTAGGCTTTGCCTACACTACAAACTTTTAGCGATATGACTGTGTTACTAAAAGTTGAGCAGTGTAAATGCTGTTTGTTGGCACTTCCACTCCCACGAGTGGGATTCACACTGTCAACAGGAAAGTGCTTCTGCTCACAATGAGCAGATTACACTGACATTTGTCATGGCAAAACTTTGGTTTTCCCATGGAGTGGGGGGGGGGCTACGAACCTGTGAACAACAAAAAAGTTTTATTGTTCAATTCGCAATGTAGACAAAGCCTTAGACTGTAAGTTCTTGGGACAGGGAAAGTCTTTTTTCTATGTATGTACAGAATCTAGAACGGTGGGGTCCCTGATCCTTCTATCATAAATACATTATGAAGATATACAAATCAATACTAGGCACTTAAATTAACTATGTTGACTTTGTAATAGGAATTCTTACTTATTGTACATGTTTGCTTACTCATTTACCAAATCCAGAAATTCTCTGTGGCTAAGATTTTCAAACTTGAGTCATGATTGAGTACCCAACTTGAGATACCTTAAATATCTTGAATCTAAAAAAATTATTGAACACAGAACTTTTGAAAAGCAAAAAGCTGAGAATTCCAAAATTAAGGCACCCATAATCACTAGTCAATTTTTATAATCTTGGTGTTATGTGTCTCCTTGTCATCATATGACTAGAAAAGTTAGTCTTGATTTTTGCCAATTATTTGTTTGCTATTATTAATAATGTTTGCATTATAATTTCAAAAACAATAAAAATACATTATTCCTAAGAAAAGTACAGGCTCCCCACATATTTCTATCTATAAACACATTCCTACAAGCTTGTTTATTAGATAAGTTGGGGCCAGAAATTGGCCAGAAACACAGAACTTCATATGAAAAGGACAGAACACTGAACAAAACAGTGTTAGTCCAAAGTATTAGACCAAAGTTAAGTAATTGCTAGCTCAAACATATATCCCAAAATTCACTATTTTGATAATGTCACATTTTCATAACAGTCTTAGGCAGATTATCATTTAACTTGTTTACCTTTCACTTAAACTAAATTCAAATATCTTTAGGGAAGACAATGCTGTCACAACCATATAAGCTTTGCACATGACATTCAATTTTAGTTTTAGTAGGGCCTGTCAAATTGAAAATGGTGGTATAAGCTAGGGATGTTTGTGTGCAATTGAATAGTCATGTAATCACATAAATTTTAGTGCTTACACGACTATTCAATAGTCCCCAAAGGCAGGGCCAGCAGCCAGTTAGCTCCTGGCATCACTCCTGAGGAGCCCCCTGACACCATACACTACTGCATCTCTCTGGAGCCGTTCCATGAAGGGAGCCAGTTTAAAAACTGATTTCCTGCACAGACCGGCTCCTGCGCAGGGTGGCAGCGATCAATGTCTGAAGGGGAGCCGAGCTCCCCTGTGGACAGATGCTGTTCCATGGCAGCCTCTCCTGCTCCTGCACGGCTGCCTTTGATAGAGGCAGCAATGCAGATTGGGCAGGCAGCACCAGCTCCTGCCTCCCCCCACCCTGCTGCCTTTGTAGGAGTCAGCAAGGGGGAGGGCAGGCAGGTCTGCAGAGCCAGCACATGCAGAGTCAGCTTAAAAGCTGGCTTCCCATGCAAAGCGGCTCATGCCTGCCCGCCCCCCAACCCTCCACAATGCTGCCTCTCTATCAGAGGCAGCAGCATGGGGGAGAGGAGGGAAGCAGATCCAGTGCTTGTGGGGAGCCAGCTTAAAAGCCAACTCTCCATGGGCACTGGCTTCTGTCTCCCCTGCTTGCTGCCTCTGATACAGCAAATGGACCACAATTAGGAAAATAATGATTTGATACAGAGGCAGCGAGGGGAAGGGGACATTGTATGTAGTCAACAGGATTAACTGATAAGCCCAGGCTTTTTAGTTAATCATGTAGTCATCTGCATGTTGACATCTCTACCATGAGGCCAGTCATTCTTAAACAGACTATATAATACAAGAGATCAGGCACTTGTTTTTGTCCAGTTTGTCCAAGAGCTTCTTAGCAGATCTTGGATGTTAAAATAGATAAATTTTCCTTTGATATTTTGCTCCATTTTTCAGAGAACTTGATATCACCACAGTTTTTAATTTGAAAAATCTACATTAATAAAAGAAAAAACATACTCCATTGCTTGTATTTGGTAGCCCACATTTGGGAAAATCATGATTGTCTGCCCTTCTCTTTCCAGAAATGATATAAATGTATTAGTGCCAGCTCCTTCTACCAAAAGAAATAATGTTAGAACTTCCATTAGTTTCAACTAAAAAAAGAGCAAACCTTTTACCTCTGCACATGGAACAAAACCCCTTCCTTCCTGAACTGGTCTGTAAAACAACCACCCCCTTATTTTAATTGTCCCCTAAGGACACATTACTTTAATCAAAACTGACAAGAACACACAAATTATCTTTGATTTAATCTACTCATATATTTTAACATATTTTTTGCTCCTTAACAGGTCATGAGACTAATTCTCCATACTGAAAAAATGCCTAATGAATGGCAAAAGAGCACAATGGTCCCTATCTTCAGCTGTAAAAGAGATGTGCCAGAATGTAGTAATGATTAGCATGATGAAATGACTGGAAAGAATTATTAAGAAATTATTTTGAGAGATGCTGAAGCATCAAGTATGCCACAATCAATTTGGGTTTATTCCAGGAAGACCAATAATGCAGGGTTTGCAGTCTGAACATTGCAGAAGCAGCACAGAGAATTGCACTTAGTGTTTGTGGATTCAGAGAAGATTTAGGACAGAGTTCCTAGATAAATGTAATGGTGGTGCCTGCAGTCATGCAATGTGCCAGAGGTATATCTTCATCTGAAGAAGTGGGTTGTGCCCACAAAAGCTCATGATACCATCTACATGTTTTATTAGTCTTTAAGGTGCTGAAAAACAATTTGTTTTTTTAAGTTTTTCCAGTTATAGACTAACTTGGCTACCCTCTGACGCCAGAGATATATAGTTAGGCAATTGTGTATTTGAAGGAGCGTAACACAACAGTAGCAAGAACCAGCTGTGGCTACAGTGAGGGCCTGTTTACATCAACAATCAGCCTTAAACCCTTTCCTATTTGTAATTGTAATGGACACTTTGACTCAGGAGATTAGCAAAAGGGTCCATGAACCCGGGAAAGAGATGACCTAGAACAATGAAGATGTGTATTAAAAGAAGAGGGCTTGCAAATCACTCAACAGAAAATGGAAAGTATGTAATTCTTCATTGAGAGGGACAAAAATAAGCTAATTAAAATGAAATGGTATAAAATCCTTGAAACAGTTTAAATAATGTAATTTGTTTTAGTGGTATTGAGCCACAATAAAAATGTGGATGAACATGTTAGGATCCACATAAAGAGTGCTCGATGCAAATAGCTGGAGTTGACAGGAATTCTTTGCAATAAGTATATGGCCTGTGAACTAAAAAGCAAAGTGTATAAAGTTATCATTAGGCAGCCATGCTGTGAGTCAGAATGCTGGCTAGCGAGAAGAGAGAGAAGAACAACCACCAAAATGAGAATGCTGTTGTCCACACTGGGTAAAACAAGAGCTGATAGGCCAGGCAATGGAATTATAGACACCATGATGCAAGTAGCCTGTCATGGAAAAGCTAAGGAAGTGTTGATTGAGACAACAATATGTGAGATATGTTTACCAAAGAGTACAAGAACTAGTAGTCACATGACAAAGACAATGAGGAAGAACTAAAAAGAAGTGGTTTGAGATGTGGAAGTAGACATGAAAAAGGTTGGTATCAGCTTAGAAGGTGTACTTGACAAAAATGCTTGGAGATGAGGAATAGGAGCCAAGAGACAAGGCAAAGACAAAATCTTTGTACATTTTCACCTTTAGAGCTAAATAAATCTAAATAGAGTAAATTGATTAAAGCTAAATAAGTAAATAGAGCTAAATTCAAATAAGTGCACACAGCCTTCTGACTTCAGTGAGAGTTTTATGTGTTCAGAGAGTTCTATAATAAAATCTGTGCTAAAGGACAAAGCCTCATTCTGGTGTCAATGCCAATAAAATTTTTCAGTGAGTGGGCTGGTAAATCCCACACTGCAAGTACCGTGGAGAAATTCTCATGCCTGCCTTCAAACCACAGAATTGGAGAAGAGCTGTTACACAGCTGCCTCATGACTGCAGTAGTATACACAGGGCCTACGTCTAAACTGACATGATTTTCCGCAAATGCTTTTAATGGAAAAGTTTTCCATTAAAAGCATTTGCGGAAAAGAGCATCTAGATTGGCACGGACGCTTTTCCGCAAAAGCACATTTTGCGGAAAACCGTCCGTGGCCAATCTAGACACGCTTTTGCACAAAAAAGCCCCGATCACCATTTTCACAATCGGGGCTTTTTTGCGCAAAACAAATCTGAGCTGTCTACACTGGCCCTTTTGTGCAAAAACTTTTGCGCAAAAGGACTTTTGCCGGAACGGGAGCAGCATAGTATTTCCACAAGAAGCACTGATTTCTTACATGAGATCGTCAGTGTTCTTGTGGAAATTCAAGTGGCCAGTGTAGAAGCAGCTGCTTTTGCAGAAAATCTTGCCAGTCTAGACACAGCCAGGATGTTTTCCCTTATCACAGGGTGTACCACTCAGACACAGACACCAGGTTTGTATAATTTTGATGGTGCCCAGAATGAGTTCAAGAAGAGCTGTTGCCCTGATCCATCCTATGGACAGGGTGACTCTGAAAATATAAGCACAAATATTGGTGGAGCCATGCCCATGTTCCTGAATATTGGTGGAGTATGGACACCAATGACTTGTATAACTCTGCCTATGCTCACACATGAACTGGTACCTTCTCCTAGTCACTCTGGGTACGTCTAAACTACATGGCTCCATCAATGGAGCCATGTAGATTAGTGTACTTGAAAAAGGGAAATGAAGCGGCGATTTAAATAATCACTGCTTCATTTACATCAAAATGGCTGCTGTGCTGATCAGCTGTTTGGCAGCACAGCGCAGTAGTCTGGATGCTTCGCAGTCAACAAGGGAAACCCTTGTCGACCGCCCCGGTAAACCTCATTCCATGAGGCATAACAGGGCGGTCGACAAGGGCTTCCTTTGTCGACTGCGGAGCATCCAGATTACCATGCTGTGCCGCCAAACAGCTGATCGGCACAGTGCGGCAGCCATTTTGATGTAAATGAAGCGGTGATTATTTAAATCGCTGCTTCATTTCCCTATGTCTAGAAACCTCATCTACATGTCTCCGTCAACGGAGCCATGTAGTCTAGACATACCTTCTGTGGATTAGCTCTAGAAGCAGATGCCCCATTCTGCAGTTTGAACGCTGTCATTCTGACCCTCTCTCTCTGGCCTGCAGCTCCTTTCTCAGTCCTGTAACTACAATGTCTTTTGTAACTTAGACCTCCAGCTAGGTCAGCCAGCATTTGCCTTTCCATGGCCTATCAAAGTCTTTCATTCAGCAGACCTAGGCAGGCTTCCCATTCACTGCCTCAAGTCTAGGCCAAGCTTTGGTGGTTGGTAGGGGAGCCTGGGCCCACACTCTTCTCCAGATACCAATCTAGGGACTCTTAACCCATCAGTTCTGGGCTTTCCTCTCCTATCTCTCACTGTTGGTTTCTTGGAAGAGAAGGAGCCATTGTTGTTGGGGTTTTTTTCTCTCTGTTTCAGTGTATCACCTCCCAACTCTCCTAACAAGGAGTGACTGACCTCTCCCAGCAACAACCCGTGGAGAGAATTGGCCTACCTGGCTATCTTAATCCCTGTCAGTCCTAAATGGGGTGGATACCCCATCAGAGTTTCCTCAATAAAGCTAATATACATAGCTGTGAATCCGTCAGCTACACCCTCAGTCTGCCACCAAACTTCCTGTGGAGATTTATGCCATCACAGAAGTAGACTCCAAATGTGCTGGTTCCATCATCCATCACAGGGAAACAATACTGATTTTGAGCAATCTTCACTCTTGGTGGGCCAGAGTTGGATTTACTCCTTAGTTATTCAAGATGCATGACAGGGATTCTTTCAGTAAACACAGTCACGTGCCTTCTTTTATAGAAGACAGTGTGTTATGAGGAGTTCATAATAAGCTAGCTTGCATTTTTAAAATCTCTGCCTTTGAAATCAGAATAAAATGATCCGCCCAGCTGCAGACAATTAAGACTAGCAGCCTAGTATAATAGAGCGAGGAACTTTTAATGGGTGTTTATAGATTAAAAGCATCAATCCCTCTTTTAAATGAAAGAGCAGAGGAAGAAATAGTAAGTGTTAAATGATAACTCTGAATTCAGAGAGCCCTCACAAGCAGGAGATCTTTTATCAAAGAGCTGTCAGGGTACCACACCTTCAAGAGAACTCTTGCTCTTCAAGAATCAATCACAAGAGAAGCAGGGGGAGTTGCTAATAAAAAAAATCTTTTTTAAAGTATTTTTAGCTGCTTTAAAAAGGTTAAAGTTCATGACAGCCAAAACATCTAAAGTGAGGTATGAAACACCAAAACAAATATTGCTCTATGAAATTGCTACACAAATACTTAGTAGGCTTACGGTGAGAATTTAGGGAGTAGAACCCCCTCCCCTCTCTCTTTCTCTTTTTTACAGGAAATACTGTTTAAGCATTTTATATAGAGGTTCTGCATTCGTGAAGGGATAATTTGCTCTAAAATATGTGGGCAACCAGCCTAAATTCTCTAATTAAGTAGTTTGCTCATAACCTAAGGCCATTAGGTGAATGTAAACTGTTACAGGCTTAGTAAAAAAAAAATAGTCCCATTAGGATTTTAGTATTTGTATGTGGTTGTGGGTTAGTGTGACTGTTTCCAAAATCATGAATTAATGAAAAGATCTTTTTTCTGAGTTTGCAAATACCTGCTTTGAAATGCCCATACTCAAATTAAGCCAAAGGGTTCTTTATTCTTCCCCTCTCAATCCCCTGCCCCTCCAGGAAAAAATATTTTTACAAGATCAAGGTTTAACTATGAGTTCCAGAGTGGATTATATAGGATAAATCACAGAAATATAGGCATTTTTAGTAAATAATCAGAAAAACAGCTCTATAACATTTTTTCATTCACTGAAGGCTCCCATAGTGATGCCTACTTCAATTTTGCTCTACAGTTAATAAACTCACCTCAATGTTGTGAGCCAGCTATAATATGTCTTATGCAAGATTTGCTTTCTTACCTAATATGAGAAAACGATGGTAGTCCCAGAAATATATGTATTTAGCCTCATGATTTGTACGTGTTTTTCACCAATTAATTCTCATTATCACCCAATGTGCTTGAATGCTTATAATTCTATAAGAAAGGAGGCTATTTTATGTACAGATTCTGTATACTGCTAACATTGAATCTTATGTTCTACCTACATTATACATGTCTTCAGTTAAACAGTCTATTCCTCTTCCCATTCCCAAGTTAACTTTAGCATTTTGTTTTTACTAACCCTCGCATATATGCTATATTCTAAGAAATTAAGAGGTGGAATCAGAAAATTATCATGAAAATTAACATGAATGAGCCAACCCAAATCTAGCCTACCATTTTTAAATATCTCTCTGGATAACAGGAAAAATTATACATATTTTTGGAGAATTAAAATTAAAAAACTCAATCATTTTATTTTAAAATAGTTACCTTTGTAGTTTTCCATCTACCTTCCTTTTCTGCACACCAAACTAGCTATATTGGTGTTGTAACTGACAATACTATATTCCGTGTTGCCATTCCCCTTAACTCTGACCTTTCTGGTTTCTCTATTATTTGTTTCTAAAGAGTTTCAGTTCTTTATTATTTTCTTTATACCCAGTGAGACATGTCCCCATTAGAATATCCAAGTCTACCTTTTGCCCTCTTGCAACAGAAGCTGGCAAAGGCAAAGATGCTTTTTGCAAAGGCAAAGATGACATTCATAAGATAGGATTGTAGTGTTTGGTCTTGTACATTGCCTAACTTTTTCTTGTAACAAATTGAATATATTGAAATTGCTTTTACAGTGTTAGACTGAAACCCCTACAATATTTCAACATATGGGTAAAGAAATATGAAATCCAAAGAAACTAGGTTCTAAAACATAAACATGCCCAGAAATAGACTTCCTAGAAGGAGTGTCGGGATAATAGAACCTGGTGCTAAATATCAAGAGTGAAATCCTTACTCCACAGGTAACATGAGGAGTTTTGTCATTGAGTTAAGTGGGGCAGGATTTCACTCCAGGAATTCTCACTGGAATCATGGAGACTTGCTGGTACAGTTCAGCATCTCTCAGGATTAGGCCAGAAAAGCATTCCACAAGGAGTACAGGATTTAAATATCCCGGGCTTCATTTGCATCTTCCTGGTGCCGCCATTTTTAAATCCCCCTTAGTCCGAACTCTGTGCCCGTGGCTACACGCGGCACGGAGTAGGTAGTTCAAATTAAGATCTCTAATTCGAACTATCGGTACACCTCGTTCCATGAGGAATAACGGTAGTTCAAATTAGAGATCGTAATTCGAACTACCTACTCTGTGCCTCGTGTAGCCGCGGGCACAGAGTTCGGATTAAGGGAGATTTAAAAATGGCAGCACCTGGGAAGATGCAAATGAAGCCCGGGATATTTAAATCCCAGATTTCATTTGCAACTCCTGTTGTCCTCATTTGCCTACCTAGCTCGAACTACCAAGCTAGTGTAGACATACCCTTAGAGTGCAGGAGCAGGTTCAGGGCTGGGGCAGAGAGTTGGGGGATGGGACAATTACCTGGGGCAGCTTCCCTTTAGTCAGTGTGGGGGGAATAGGAGGTAAGTGGCTCAGTATGGACCATTCTGTTCTGCACATGCTACAGGCATTGTTCCCTGAAGCACCCATTGGCTGAGATTCCTGACCCATGGGAGCTGCAGCAGTGGAGCTTCAGGCAAGGGCAGCGAGGGGATAGAGCTTCCCTTGGCACATCCAGCAACTCAGCTCCAAGCCAGTGGGGGTGGAAGGAGGGGAAGCACACACAAAGCCATACCCTCACCCCACCAGGCAGAGCTGGATAATGTGCAAGAGCTGTAGTGCCTGCAGCCCAGCATCCTGGCCTAAGGGTACCTCACAAAAAAATCTGGACTTTTTGTGGGCCCTTCTTATGAATGGGGATTTAGGAGCTAAAGGTCAGGGTCCCAGATTAATTCCAGCCCTGCCGGTACAGGTTGAACCTCTCTAGTCCAGAACTCTCTGGTCCGGAAACATCCATGGTCCAGCATGGTTTTAGTTAGCCAGATGTCTACTTTTTATGGGTGTGACCAAGTTTCCCATGGCCCCATAAAGTTTGTTTGCAGCTGCTCATCCTAGCTCTCAGTGTTCTGTGCTATTATTAATTAACCTCTAAATGTCCTCTTACAGCCCAGTAAGCAGTGGAAGTGCTGGTAATTCTGCTAGACAACAATGACCTCTTGAGGTCCAGAAAATTCTCTCATTCAGAACTAGTCCAGTCCCACAAGTGCTAGACTAGAGAGGTTCAACCTGTAGTGGGAATGGGTTTGGGTTCCAGCACTCATGCTTCAGCCCCACATGGGGGCACCGAGGCTCTGAGCTTCCAGCCAAGAGCAAGGAGACTTGCTGCAAGCCAGATCAAATTAAGCAGAAAGCTGAACTTCACTAATCATTACTCAGTCCATTTCAGCACAAGAAGCTTCTCTACCTAGTTATGTATGCTTTGCTGTACAAGTCAAGGATCTCTGCTGGAGCCAAACTACATTAACATTTGTGCCCTCTGGGCTCTCTGTCTATTACACCAAGAATCAATTGTGCATCACCCAAGCCAAAATGCAACCGTCTCTCTTTCATCTTTGGAACTGTGGGGCCAATAGATAACTCAACATCATCTGGAAGAAGGTTTCACTTACCACTGATGATATTATGTTCACCTTGCATGCTAGACCACACCCTGTCTTTCAAGGCACACAGGGAAAAGACAAAAAGCAAAATAACATGGAATAACAGAACTGGACAGAACCTTAAGAGATCATTAAATCCAGTCCCCTGCACTCGTGGAAGGATCAAGCACCATAGACCAGTGTTTCTTAAACTTTTTAAGACCAAGGAACACCAAACAATAAATTTCTTTTATGAGGAACACGAAGGATTTTTTTGTTGAGAAAAAAAAAAGTTGGGGAAGGGAGAGTTATTGAGCAAAAAAAAAAAATTGCCTGCCCCTTTAAGGGCAACCATTTTGAATTCTGTTCTCTGCCGCACACCTCTGACTGCCTTGCGGCACACTGGGGTGCCGCAGAACACAGTTTAAGAAACACTGACATAGACCATCCCTGATGGGAGTTTATCTAACCTACTCTTTAAAATTTCCAGTGGTAGAGAGTCCACAACCTCTTTAGGCAATTTATTCCAGTGATAACCACCCTGTCAGTTTTTCTTAATGGCCAACCTATCCGCCCTCCCCCCCAACTGCAATTTAAGCCCATTGCTTCTTGTCCTTTCCCCCTCCTCCTTGCACAACTTTTTATGTACTTCAAAACTCTTATATACTCTTTCAATCTTCTCTTTTCCAGATTAAATAAACCCAAGTACTGTTGTGCCAATTAGTCTAAATGTTGCCTGCTTATGAATTTTCCATGAGAAGTTAATTTATATTCAATAAAGGATGTTTTAAATAGGTGTGAGACAGAGGGGCTGAATTAGTCCAAACAAAATGGCCTGCAAATGCAAAAACAATGCAAAAAGATGGTTGAGATTATGCTTGTTAGAAACAGACAATGTAGGTCTCAAAATTAATGAGACAAGATAGGCATGTAGGTCTAGGACTCAATTGGTGGATAAATAGTGAGGGGATGGAAAGGTTTATCCATCACTCCCCTTTTGGGTCCTTAAAGAAAGTCTTCACGGGCCAGGGGAGGCATGGAAAGAACACATAGAGAAGAACAAAGAGAAGAAAAGACTGAGAGGTTACTGAAATGAGCTTCAACATCATGGCTGCTCTCTCACTATTTTCTGGGAAACTGAGCCTTTGTCATCCTGATTCTGACCAGACTAGGCTAGAGAGAGAGACCCTGAAGACACTGTCACTCATACCAGCTCCAGCTGGTGTATAGTGAATTCCATACATTACCCGGGAACAAACAGGATCAGACGTTAACAGCAGCAGCAGCTTTAGCTCATCTCAACTAAATTCTTCTCTTTTACCCAAAAGGAAAGTTATCTTTGATACCATTGAAAAGACTATCAAATAAAGGGGTGGGGGAATTCCTTCTTTAAAATGTTTCCAGGTAAAAAGAAAGGGAAACAAAAATGTTTAAATGCTTTACTTAAGACATACTTTTTAAACGCTTTCGCTGGTTTTTTCTTCTTTTCTGTAATATGTTTAAAAGATTTTTAAGGACATGTTTGCCATGGTACTAAGCAAGCTGAAGCTTCATATGCCAAATCATAGGACTGGAAGAGATCTCAAGAGGTCATCTAGTCTAGACCCTTCCACTCATGGCAAGACTAAATATTATCCAGATCTTTCCTGACAGGTGTTTGTCTAACCTACTCTTAATCCCTGATGATGGAGATTCCACAACCTCTTAGGCAATTTATTCCAGTGTTTATCCCAGACCTTGTTTAATACTGTTTAATGTTGGACCATGAAAGGGTTAATATCTTTGGCCCATTGACTCCAATGCAATGGAGTTGTCGTAGGCCAATTTCATCTAGAGGGGATTGGATCTACCTATGAGTAAACCTTTTCTCTGTTAGAATCTGACAGCAAATTCTCTCTCTTCCAATCTTTCTGCGTTCTTTGAAATGTTTCCCAAGAGCTATTTTCTACCTTGAATCTCTTCTCACACGTTTTGACATTAAATCCTTTTCAAGGGTAACAGCTTACATTAATTTTATTTTAGCTTTAAACTATAAAGTTTATTGGACTTACACTGGAAAGGGCTTTATAGCATGATCAAATGACAAAAACCCTAATTTTAAAATCTGTGGGTTGACATAAATAGTCCTTACTAAACTGTCCTGTACATATGATACAAGAACTGGAGCTAACAATTCCAGGAAGAGAGAACCAGGATCAAAACCAAGTTTTGTAGACATATGTAATAGTGTATTTCTGGTAATACAATAAAGTTTACAATTTGGCCCCTGTTCACAAAAAGGACATTGCTTTCCATGTTCTTCTTGTAAACTCCTTATGAAAGACTCACTGTGCTGTATTCATAAAGAACTGTCAGTTGCCTATGGGTGTACCAATATGTTATGAGGATTAATCAAAAACATGTATATGTTAAAAATCATGTCATTAAGAATCCTTTGCCAGTAAAGTGGAACTCGTATTATGTTCAATAGAGTGAATATCTGATTCATAAAGTTGTACTGGACTTCCTTCATTTCCCGGAAAAGTGATACAAAATATTTTCCAATGCATTTGTTTATGCTTTTATGAACTCAAATATTCAATAAGAGAAAAAGCAAGGGAAATATTGTATGACGATTCCTCTTGCTGTGCTTTTCTACTTTGCTTCAATATAGAACATTGCTTTAAACATAATCACAGCAGGGAATGGAAAGGAGGAAATAGTATTTTACTCCCAAGCGTTATCAAATAGTAAAAATCAATGTTGCTGACTACATACATGCATACCATCTATTATATTTAAAATCAATTAAGGTACATTTTGAGTTTAATTAAATGATTATAGATTGTATCATTTGAATCCCAAATTTCATGCAGTGATTGCTTTTGGCATGTAGATAAGCAGAGGCCCAAAGCCATGAGCAGATATATGGCATAAACTTCCTGGGTGACTTCACACTTGTGCATCAATTTCTTTAAAGAAAAATTACACACTTTGGATGTCATAACTGAAAAACAAAACTACGATTCACTACAACCTTCAAGTTAAATGGGGAAAATGCAATGGGGGAGACAGATAATGGGAAGCATGAAAAGAGACAAGTGTGAGGGAGTGAAAGTGAGATTTAAATTTTACTTCCTTCCTCACCTCCAAGTTCCAACCAAACCTTCAATAGAGTAGCACTTTGCATTGTTAAAAGAAAGGGAGCTATTCAATGTTCCAATTTTAATTTTACATCAGAAAGTGAATTAAAAACAGCTATTGGGCCAAACACTTCTGCTGAAAGGTCCCACAAGGATTAATGATGACCAAAAATGAGAAGATCAACAGCATGTGAAGCTGAGCCAATGCAAGAGTATTATGAAGGGGAATGCTGAGAAAATGCTGAATAGTTCATGGTTGTAACTTTCAAAGGATGCTACTATGTTAGAAACAACAATACAGGGATCTTTGTTGTAATGCTCACTTATGTAAAGAGCAAATAAGAGGAGAATCATATAAAATTAAATTGAAGTCATGTTAATGGTCAAACAAAGCTACAGGAGAAAGGAAATGAAGAGAGAATTCTAGCACAGCACCCTTAATTCCCCATCCCATTGTGTCTATGTACTGAAGCCCTACATCGCCTGATCTCAGTCAGTGAGGGTATGTCTACACAGCAGGTCTAAAGTTAAAATAAGCTAAGCAACTTCAGCTATGTCACTTGTGTAACTTAAGCTGAAATAGCTTATTTCTGCTTTTGGTGCAGTCTACGCAGCTGGGATTCAAAAGAAGGAACACTCTTCCTTCGACTTCCCTTACTCCTCGTGAAATGAGGGTTACAGAAGTCAGAGTAAAAAGTCCTCCACCTTGACATTATTTCAAAATAAAGACTTGTAGTCTAGATGCCCACTACATTATTTCAAAATAACACTGCTGTGTAAGCGTACCCTGAATGAGCTTCCCTAGCCTGCAACAAATGTGTTTTTGTGAAGTGGCAACAATGAGTAAATAATTATCAAGTGATGATTACAAAGAAATGAAGAATCATTGAGAAAGGCGTGAAAACATAGCTCTAGTATGATCCAGGAGTTCTCAATTGGCAATGAAGATACCTAAGAAGCCTAAAATAAAGTTATACAGGAAGACTGATAGGAAGCAAACCAAAAACATAAAGAATCCTACTGGGAAAAATATTTCAAAAATCTTCCTCTGCTTCCCACACCTACCAGTGCAGCAGCCATTGGTTCTACAAGCTGAGCTAAGAGATTGAATAGATATGCTTTGAAGGAAGTATTTCCCAATATCGAGCAAATGAACTGCTTTAGCAAGTTATCAATACTAATGAACAACTTAACTCTGGTAAACCTAGAAATATTCAGGGCCTGATGTACCAGTGTCAGGACACCAACAGAACTCTATTGATTTCCATCGTGAAAACATATGTAATGAATTTGAGAACTTGGGACCATAGTTTAATGTATCTGTTGTCTTTAGTATGTGATCAGGGGGATTTGGAGAAGGAGATTCTCACATTGTTCCAGTGAGAGAGAGAGAGAGCTGTTCCACAAGTTAAAAATAGTGACATAGTCTCTGGACTCTGCAGCAGCTTCATTTATAATATATATATATATATATATATATATATATATAATAAACTTTAAAAAAAGATAATCTTTCTAAAAGCACACCAAAAGACTGAAAAATAATCAAAAAGTGTACCAAAAAGTCAAAAATAAAGTTTTAAGCTAGCAATGTAGGAGAAAGATTGGATGGCTAACAGCAACTACCTTGAATCATACTTAGCCATCCAATCTTTCTCCTACATTGCTAGCTTAAAACTTTATTTTTGAATCTTTGGTTCACTTTTTTATTATTTGTAGTCTTTTGGTGTACTTTTAGAAAAATTGTATTTTTAAAAAGTTTATTTTATATATTTTTTTTGTCTTTTTGGTCTTAAATCTAGTGTGTTTCAACTAGTAAAAACTCAAGGTTCATTTTGATAGGCTTATGTATTTTGAGCTAGACTGTTTTACAAAATGTTTTTTGCACTAGGTATTTACATTCTTAATTAAAATCAGTTGTTGTGTTTAAGGCAAGAATAAAGTAATTAAGGTGATCGATTAAATGTTTTGTTGTTTAAAAGGAGGACGGCTTCAAAGATGCTGTCATTCTTCTAAGGCATTTTTATGACAAACATTGTAGCCCATGAATTTGTTTGGACTGATTTCGTCTATCTCTACACCTTCCAAAGAACAGAATCAACGGATCGCAACAAATGGTTGAGCTGGCACAAAGTATTGAGAGCCATGGTTCACAACTACTCTATCCACTGTGGTCCCTTGTAGTTTGTGGACTGTGTCTTCACAAGTGTGGATGATTGGAAGCATTTGCCACTCCACCAAGCCGTATCCAAAATTTGCTTGAAATTGTCATGTGATTGGCTCGATGATGTGCTTTGCGACATCGCCTTTGAATTTAATTTCAACTTTAGGGACATCAATTTTGTGAATTTGATAGTGGCAGAAGTAGGACCATATTATATTGGTGATGGTGCCAATTTTGCTTGGTCAACATTGTACCAAAGCATAACTTCAGTGCCCAGATGAATTACATTTGTCTTTGGAATGCCTGCCTTTGTTGGAATAGCTTGTTAAAGGTTAGGCACTTGTCTTTTCTGCTCAATGAGGGTATCTTGAGCTGTGATTGTGAACATTTGGAGATTGTGGTCGTTTACCATTTTACAAGTTGGCATGATTCTCAAAGCTTTTCTGAGTGAAAAGTCCCCTTGTTGTTGGCTTTCCTCACATTTACGCAGTAAAATATTTAGTTGTTCTCATGTGAGTTTTTCCTCTTGAAGATTATTTAAAATTTTGATAAATGTTGCATACCCTCGCTGCCACATGTTTTCAGTCAATTCACAAGAGCTAAAGAGGTGCACAGTGGGTCTTATTGAAACAGGTTGCTTATAAATGGGACTGCCTGATACTGGTGGAAGTTGAAGGAGATCACTGAAGAGCAAAATGTTCAAGCCTCCCAAAAGTTCATTGACATCGATCAAATATTTGTTTGCAGAAATTGTTACCCATAGCTTCTTCCTCTGGATCTTGTTCTGGTGGGTTTTCTGCTCCTTATTCATCTTCCTCCGGGGCTTCCCCAGAGTTTTGAACCTCTTTGTTTTGCACTTTTACAACTTTGTATCGAAGGTCAAGCTTTCTCATGTTAACATAAATGTATCTTCTCGTGCTCCCTTTCATAAGCAGGCCACACAGACGGAAAGCACACTCATAGGCGGAGACTTGGCATTGATTTAATATTGTCATACATATTGTAAACAACTTTTGAGAAATATTGCTTTCCTCCTCTCTGATTTGAGCAATAGTGTCTTTCAAGACTCGTAGGTTCATATTTAGCGACGTACTTGGCGATATAATAGGTGATGGCAATAGCAACTCCACACGGTTGAATGTCCATGTTTGCACGCCAGCAACTTAAGATAAAACTTTCTTGAAGCATCTGGAACCCATCCCAGTCAAAATCAAAGGCTTTCCAGAAGCCTTTCCAACCCTTGCAGTACAAATACAATGCACACCCTTATGTTTGTATACATATATGCATGTGTGTGTGAAAGCTGAGAATCCCATGACAGACAGACAAGAATGGTGGCCGTTTAATAGAAAGATTGTCTAATAAAAATGTAGCATTTTCATTAACTGAACGATAGCATACTCTGTACAGAAGCTACAATGTTAGTTGTGTTTTTATATAAAGTAATAATATTATATAGACAGAGCCCCCACATTTTAGTTTTCAATATGCAAGGAATTTTGTACAGATAATATATCTCCACCATGGAAATTTGTCTTTGGGGACAGCTGGAAGTTTTGGCTGCTAAGCTAAGGCTTTTGGTACCTTGGGAGGCAGATTGTGGTTGTGGGGGATAAAACTGTTTCTGTTAAAGTGAGCAGCAGAGAATCAGTCAATAATATTAATATTTAACCTTTTCTTAGGTAGCTAAGTTAGCACCCCATTGAGATGTATCCCCTCGTTCTGGTTCATTCCTCTTAGAACAGTTGTCCAATTTTTCTGTAGATTCTGGAAAACAGCAATGCATTGTTAGCAACTGGTATTCACTTCTTGTTTTCAAAGTTGTCTTTACAGCCCTGAGGCCTAGAAATACAAGATTTTAAACACCAAGACTATCGTTTGTTAAGCCCTTATGTGGGTGGATTGTGTGGCTGCAATTGTCACGCACATAAAGCCCACACCATGCCCTTTCAGTACAAGAATGTATCAAATATGATTAGAAGGAACAGCTATCTTTGTCTGGTGCCAGTTGCTTTTATAGGGTTGCCTTGTTTATATTGTAAACAGGGGAACCAAAACATTTATACTCCCAGGAGTCTATCTTTAATCATCCATGAACTTTTCCAAGACAGCAAGTGAATCTCATAGTTTTCTAACCCAAGTAATATGGCATGGGAAAAATTTCGCTTTCCCTGAATTTGGCCAAGAAGTATCTTGATGCCACCAGGAGGTGCAAGAATAATTTAGATATTTTAAAGTGAATTTTAAAGCTGCTGGACTTAGAAATATCCGCAGACTATTGAGAAGCAGTCTCCAACCAACAAATTTGAAGATTAAGTATAGCCAATCCAAAAACACCACCATGCAAAAGCATGGAATTTTACGAATGCACTAATCCTAAGTTTTGTGAATCACAGCCCATTCACAGTCATATATGCTACCAGCCAGCACTATTGCTATAATGCCTGGTCCTGCTTCACTATTGGCTTGCTGTCCATGCTGTCTCTCAGGTCTGCTATAGCTACAGAGGGAAAATTACTGCTGCTTAAGGCAGCAATAACTTAGAATGCAAATTGCACAGTAAATTTTGCTGCCTTGAAAGTGCAACATGTCACATTGAACTTTTTACCTTTCTGTGGTTAAAAACAAAGGGCCAAAATCTCTGTCCCACAGCCGTCCAACTAACATACCACCATACAGAGATACTGTGAAGGATGGAAGAGAGGTTCGAATTTGTCTCTAAAGCTTAAAGATAATTGTAAGAGGTCATTCTAGATATAAAACAATTGCTGATTTCAAATGTCACTGGCACTGGCACTGGCCCTGACTTGGTTCACCTTTTATACACATTTACCATGGGCTAAATATTCACACAAGTGAAAAGTAGTTTGTTTACGCTGTGTTTGGAATATTTTTGCATGCAGATCACATTGATTTTTTTTCCCCAACCTGAGTTAGAATTCAGTTCAGGTAAATGTAGACCATCCCTTAGGAAACTAAACATGGTAACTACTCAGAGAGATTAAATGAGATTGTATTTTGTATTTCTAGGTTGCAATTAGACAGCCAACAGCTTCACTTGTAAATACCAGACTGTAATGGATAAAAGGCCAGTGCCTGCTTCCTTCAATAAAATACCTGGTTTCTTTTCCCCAAGGAGACAAAAAGCCACACATCCTTTTGCCAATTGTACTGGAAAATTATTTCAGTGGAGCCGATCTAATTGGACACATCCCATTTATAGCACATCTTTCAGCATTAGGGGACCGCAAATGTAGTCTTTGTTCCTTAAAGTGTGAAAAGCAGGTGCTGTAGGCACAGCATGCTTCTCTTTTGGAGTGAAACTTATCCCCCTGAGGAGGAGTCCATGGTACTGTTGTTCCATAATCTGTAAAGATAGTGGGAAAAGAACACTGTAAATAAGTGCATGAGGTGTTTTACCAGATGATTTCCATGCCGTGCATAAAGCTTTAAAGCAAGTAGGAGTAAGTCCACTCTGCTACAGCAGCCTAAATCCCACTGTCAATCTAACCCACAAAATCCTATTTTCAGGCAAAAATTACTATTAATGAAAAAAAATCGGGAGACAAAAATATGTTATATACCTGAATCATGGCTGAAGAAAAAAACATTGTTCCAAGTTTCCCAAGATACATTTCCAAGGATTTTTAAGAATTTGAATTGTTCTAAAATAATGAATTTTCATTCCAGGAAAGCAAGAGATTTATCCTGGACAGTTATGTCTATCTTTGAAAAGGGTGGTATTGCTAATTTGATTCCTCTCTCACACCTTGTTCTCCATCTCTCACCACCTCCTTGTATGGTGAGAGACTGGGGTCTGCTTGAACAAGTTAATGAAAACGCACAACCCCCTCTAAGAGCACAACCAGGCTATGTCTACACTGCGGCGCTATTTCGTGATACCGGAAGTATCCCAGAATAGCTATTCTGTGACTTTTGAGTGTGCCCGTTATTTCAAAATATAATGGGCTCACTATTCTGACATCTCTGTAAACCTCATTCCACGAGAGTTATGGGACATTTTAGAATAGCACTTTATTTTGAAATTTGGCACTGTATAGACCCTTCCTCTTCTGCCTGCCACCATCCTGTCAGACCTTGGGGATAGCCCCCCAGTCATGCTCAGATGAGAGTTGGATGGGGCCACCAGATGAGGGAGCGATGGGGCCATCTCTGGATTGGAGAGAGGGTCCACCCAGGAGGAGTTCTCCCTTCCACCCCTGCATCCTCAATACCATGGGCATAACCTCCACTATAACCTTGGAGGCCTGGGTGCTTGTTCAAAGGAACCATGGCAATCAGAAAGCATGGGCTTAGCACCTCCTGTTTGGTGTGGAAGAAGAACCCCCCCCCCCCATAAGACCATGAGAAAGATGCTATTGCTGAGCCTTCTGCTGCCCCTCCTGGCAAAGTCCAGCAGGTAGACCTGGCTGAGGAAACAATTGGCAGTAGAGGGGGTAAAGTGTCACCCCTCTGCCAAAGTCCCCTAGGGTATGTCTACACTACAGCACTAATTCGAACTAACTTAGTTCGAATTAGTTAATTCAAACTAAGCTAATTCGAACTAACGGATCCAGACTAAAAAACTAGTTCGAATTAGCATTCTGCTAATTCAAACTAGCATGTCCTAACAGAGTGGACCCTGAACCGGGGTTAAGGATGGCCGGAAGCAGTGCCGGCAGGGCATCAGAGGAGGACTTAGAGCGTGAAGCTGCTGGCTCAGGCTAGCCGAGGGCTGTGCTTAAAGGGACCCGACCCCCACCCCGGACAGACAGTTCTCAGGGGTTCCCCGCTTGCAAAGCAGTCCTGGCTTGGATTGCCCGGAGTGCCCACACTGGGCACATCACAGCACTCGGCCATCAGACCGGCTGCACTTGCTGCAGGCTGCCATCTGCAGTGAGGGGGCAATTGGGGGGCTGCAGGAGAGGTTCCACCCCCAGAAGCCCCAGTCCTCCCCATCGGGGGCTCGTACCCCATTCCTCCCTCACCTCCTTCCACTTACCCCTCCCTAACCCCCCTTCCTGATGTACAAAATAAAGGACAATTGTGTTCAAAAATAGAATCTCTCTTTATTGAACAAAACTGGGGGAGACTGGGAAAAGGAGGTGGGAGAGGGGAAGAAAGAGGCTGGGAGAGGGGAGGGCAACTACAATGATGAGGGGTTTGGAACAGGTCCCATATGAAGAGAGGCTAAAGAGACTGGGACTTTTCAGCTTAAAGAAGAGGAGACGGAGGGGAGATATGATAGAGGTCTATAAAAGCATGAGTGGGGTGGAGAGGGTGCATACAGAAAAGTTCTCCATTAGTTCCCATAATAGAAGGACTTGAGGACACCAAAGGAAAGGAATGGGTAGCAGGCTTCAAACTAATAACAGAAAGTTCTTCTTCACAAAGCAAATAGTAAACCTGTGGAACTCCTTGCTGCAGGAGGCTGTGAAGGCTAGAACTAGAACAGAGTTTAAAGGGAAGTGAGATAAAGTGATGGAGGTTGGGTCCATGGAGTGGTATTAGCCAGGGGGTAGGAGTGGTGTCCCTGCCCGAAGTTTGTGGAAGGCAGGAGAGGGATGGCACAAGACAAATGGCTTGGTCACTGTCTTTGGTCCATCCCCTCCAGGGTCCCTAGGGTTGGCCGCTGTCGGCAGACAGGCTACTGGGGTAGATGGACCTTTGGTCTGACCCAGTACGGCCATTGTAAGCTCAGGGCTCAGGGTCGGGGGTCTCAGTGGACCACCTTGATTTTCATGCAAACCTGCTCCTGAGTGGCCAGGCTGGCAGCTCTCCTGCCCTAGACGGCCGCTTTCCTGTGCCTAGTGCGGAGGTCGTGGATGAGGTCCACGATGTCTGCACTGGACCAGGCGGGTGCCCGCTTCTTGCGGTCCTGGGCAAGCTCCCGGGAGCCGCCAGCCTGGTCCCGGGAAGAGGGGGAGGGCTGGGGAGCATTGGGTGGGTGGCTCGAGCCGTGCCAGGTGCAGGGTCTGCTGGCTGGGTGCTGGCAGGCTTGCACCTGGCATAGGCACCGTAGCCAGCCTGTGCCCCTTTAAGGGGTCCGGGGCTGGGAGGGGGGCAATAGAGTTTCCCTGGTGTTGGCCAGAGTGGCCACCAGGGAAAGCTGGGGAGGGCTAGCCTCCCACTAGTTCGAATTAAGGGGCTACACACCCCTTAATTTGAACTAGTAAGTTCGAGCTAGGCTTAGTCCTCGTACAATGAGGTTTACCTAGTTCGAACTAAGCGCTCCGCTAGTTCGAATTAAGTTCGAACTAGCGGAGCGCTAGTGTAGCGCCTATCAAAGTTAATTCGAACTAACGTCCGTTAGTTCGAATTAACTTTGTAGTGTAGACATATACTTAGAGAGGAGATCTTGGAGGCGGCCCACTGTCCTCCTGTCATTCATGCCCTCCCTCAGTGTCAAACTACAAATCGCTCTGGTCGCTGACAGGAAGGATCTGTGGTGGCTTTGTTGTGCCACTCTCTCCATCTTCAAGGAGACTGATGCCCTGCATCTAACCCTTGTCACTCAAGGGGAGGACAACGACATGCCACCAGGCCTTGGTCTTAGTGGTGGCTTTGTTGTGTTACTCTCTTCCCTTTTCACCGACTGCCATTTGAGGTCTTCTTTGGAGGTGCCCCTGGCCTCATCCTCCTATCCAGCCATCGAAGGCTCTCCATTCAAGGCTGCCAGGCCCACTGCAGCAATAGCTGGTGCCAAACAGCTGGGCCTCAAGCTTTTGAATATGCCTCTCTCTGAAGCAAGTTAGCTGTCTTCTTTATGATCTGGAGGCCTGGACCTAAGCAATCCCCTGCCTGCTGCCATGGCTGGAAGCACCATGTTGAGGGCCGCTTCCTACATCTGCCCCTTTAACTCCCATGCTGACCAAGTTGGTACCACTCCCCAATGACCTAGTTGCTGGAATCCCTGATCCCAGTCTTACTCCCATCCCTGATCATTTTCCTGATCCTGTGCCACTGTTACCCCTAATCCTATCTTTATCCTTCCCCTCTTCCATCTGCTTGCCATGTTTCTGCCACCCCCGGGATTGTCCTGTTTTCCTTTTTCTGTCTCCACATCTGTGACTCTCCTTCTTCTGTCACCCCTTGTGCTGGGGACCAAGGTGGGCTGTATGGTTTCTGTAGAGCTGGCACAATGCCAGGGGATGCCCTCATGTTTGCCTGTCTCCATAGTGTTGTTCTAGAAACCCAGCTGGAGGACGACCAGGAGTCCATGTACTTAGCCCCAAATGTGCTGTGGGATGAGCTATTCCACTTTCTGTTTTTTTCTGTTCTGCTCAATCATTCCACCCTTTTACAGGCTCAACCTTGTAAGGTGAGAATTGTATTTTGCAAAGTGATGAGCACCTTCCACACCCACTGAGGAAAGCAGTGAGATCAATGAAAGTTGACTCGCTCAGAAACCGAGAGGATTGGGCCCTATAGACTTTCATCATCACTGCTGGTGCATAAATTCCCAATCTGGGGGTCATGAACTGACATCAAGCCATCTCAACAGCCTTGCCCTTTATATATTGCTAAATGGTAGAAGGTCCCCAGGTCTTCCTGATATGGAAAAGACTGTAAAGCGAAAACAAACAAATGAGGCTCCATTGTTTCCCCATGTATCGAATATTGTGCAAAGCTGAAACATGGCAAACAAGTGTCTTCTAAATACCAGCTCAACTGAAGTTTTCTATGTCAGAAAAAATCATTGGAACCCAATTTTACATTTTTAATGTCAAAGGTCTGTGGATACAAAGTTATGTGTTCTCAAGACAATGGCCTAATGATGTCTGTGCAAGTCTGGATAGGTGTCCTGTTATAATGTGAAATAATGCCTAAGCTTGTGGTTTCCAACACACTAGCCACTAGCCACATGTAGCTATGTGGCGGGTTGACTGTGGCTAATTGGCTATAGCAGACAGACATCACAGGCCTAAGCAATATCAGCACATCTTTATGAAAAACCATTTGATGCTGAAACAATGTCAGTAATAACTTTCAAAGGCGCACTTTCACTCTCAAGTGAATGACATACCAATAAAAGTTTAAATAAATCACACATGACAATGTCAAACTGAGAGCAAATTGCCACTGCATATGGCTGTTTGCTTAAAATATCAAAAGGAATACAAAAGAATTTCATTACTAAAGGGGTTTGTTTACAGCTAGGTATACCAAGAAACTTCTAAAATATATTTATCCATGAAAATAATATTAACACAGAGCCATCATCCCGTAAAGGGAAAGGGAATTATGAGTCATGACTGAGACAGGATATAAACTGAGCCATTTTGTTCCATCCAAAAGCCTGCAGTCGAAATGGGAGCTGGACACTCAATGAGGGCAGCAGCTGTGCCTTGAATTCACAAAACTCTTCTCACCAATGAGGCTGTATTTTATTTGCATTTTTAATTGAAGTTAATGTCTCATCTAATGCTTCCAACAGCATCTGCAGTAACAACCACCATCTCGTTGAAAAGTAATGCCATTTTTTTGAGAATCCAAAACACATATGGAGGCACCACCAACCAGACTGTTTTATGGATAGCACATCTCAACACTTTATTTTGTTAAAAACCATATCATCTCATGCACTGGCAGGTATATAAGTTCAATTGCAATTTAATGCAATATTCTAGTATACATTTATTTTTAAATCTCTAGATAAGCATTCCTTCCTTCAACATTTTGCCTTAAGGAACCAGAATGCAGCTTCCACTGTATGCCAGTTGGGAGCCCAAAGCATACAGTTTTGCATCACTAACCATATTTTATAGCACCATCAAGAAACACATTGGTGCTTTATATAATTATAATGACTCCCTTGCCAAAATCCTTTGGGGCATTATAAAGTTCTTTCATTTAGTGTATGGGCAATTCCAAGAACCTCTCACCTAAGTTACTCAATATCACCCAAATAGTAAATGAAAGTAGTTTATAATACACAAAAGAGACAGACAGGGGAGTGGTTAGAAATATATAGCAGCCATGTGAGAACCCAGTGGAAGAAACTGTAAACTACTTTCCAGCCTACTTTAATTTTGGTGTAAATGTCAGAAGAAAAGACTTATTTATATGAAATATAATACCAAGTTTATATTACATTTGGTTTAAATAATAAATCTAATTGTGACTGTTAAGTCTATATTAAAGGTGGCTGAGGATTGCTTTACATCAGTGGTGGGCAACCTGCAGCCAATGGGCTGCATGTGGCCCATTGGGTTCTAAGTGTGGCCCATGAGAGATATTTTTTTACCATTGCCCACACACAGCGGTTGCCAGATTCCATATAATCTTTTTCCTACCAGTATGACTACAATGACATGCACAAAATTCTAGGTACACACACGCATTTAGCAAAATTACCCTATGTCAGGAGGACACCTTGGTTATGACAATCTTGTGATTCTCATTAGCCTAGGTTGCCCATCACTGTTTTACATTCTCTTGTACAGATCTGCCAGTGTCGCACATAACTTCACTTTTCAGGAAGAAAACCACTATCCACCCTCAGTTGAAATATACCCACTACAATGAAAAATGTTTGATAATGTTTGATAAGATTCCATAACACTGGGAAAATGATACATCTCAGTGGGAAAATATTTACTTTTCCATTAATTGTTCAAATATCATTTTCACTGTGTTGATTTTGAAAAGATTTATAACTTATTTTGAATAATTTGATGGGCCAAACATCTTTCTTTTTTCTCAAAGGAACGGCAGGCTCATACAGTGGAGTGGGCAGTGTGCTGTAGTGAAGAATTCATAATACCCTCACCTGCATTTCCTTAAGAAAAGACTGCATTTTAATAAACTGAGAAAAGATTTCCAAGAAGACAGAGAATCAATCTAGTCAGCTTTCAGATGTTGTCTTTAGAAGCTTCATCTCACGTCAGTCCATCAGAAGCTCTCAGCACAGCACAGCACTGAAAGCAGCTCTTGGCTTCAGTCATGCAAGCTCTCATTCATGTGTCTGCCAACAACTATGAAAACAACTTTTTCTAAGTACCTATCTATCCTGCTGCATTTCTTTCTTTACTCAGGGTGAGCTGTCCTGGATCCTCCACATTGTGGATTTAATGTATATACCCTCCACCTACCTCCTTTTCTGCCATGACATGACCATCCATAAGAACATGAGAACATAGCATAAGAATGGCCATACTGGGTCAGACCAAAGGTCCATCTAACCCAGTATCCCGGCTGTCTTCCAACAGTGGCCAATGCCAGATGCCCCAGGAACAGTGAACAGAAACAGGTAATCATCAAGTGATCCCTCTCCTGTCATCCATTTCCAGCTCTGGGCAAACAAAGGCTAGGGATACTATTCCTACCCATCCTGGCTAATAAGCATTGATGGACCAAACCTCCATGAATTAATCTAGCTCTTTTTTGAAACCTGTTAAAGTCCTGGTCTTCACAACATCCTGTGGCAAGGAGTTCCACAGGTTGACTGTGCACTCCATGAAGAAACAGTTCCTTTCTTTGTTTTAAACCTGCTACCTATTAATTTCATTTGGTGACCCCCTACTTGACCACTGATGTTATTTTTGGTGATTCATCCTCTCTGTGCTTTATTTCTCTGCACACAATTACCTTCTAGTGAAGTGTTTCTTAAACTTTTTAAGACCGAGGAACACCAAACAATAATTTTTTTTTTGTGAGGAACACGAAGGGTTTTTTGTTGAGTAAAAACATCCTGACCAGATGACACTTTTACTTCTGAAGACAATATTCACTCCCTGCCCAATGATAATAAGTATCTTTTTAAAGTATCCTTTTAATCTAAGTATCCCAAATTATATTACAATAACTTTAAATAGTATGTAGTGGGATGTTTGTGAGCAGCTTTCAGCTATAAACAAACACACACACAAATACACAAACAAAACCTGGTAATTGCTATCCATTACATAAAAAAAAAGTTGTCAGGCAAACAAAAAGAAAGAAGTAACATTGTGCCCCCATCGTGGAAGCACGATGTGACCTCCAAGTTTTCTTACCCTCTCCCCAGGCAGGGGCTGGTGTCACTCACAGCAGTCTGGGCCAGGTTAATGATGTCACTCCTCTCGCTTTCCCCACCCTCCCCCAATCAGAAATGGAGCCCTAGCTTTCATTTTTAAAGCTGAGCAGTCCAGCACCAGGGAACAGCTCCCAATTTTTTTTTTTTTAATTTTTCATGGTCCTTTTGGGCCCGCCCCTCGAGCCTCCGGACCAACATGGACCACCTGACGTGGTGAAGTGCATGCATCCCGAAGGTACAGACGGTTGCTGGGGAAGGAGAAGGGAGGGTAGGAGGTAAGCGTGCACCCTGGGGGCAGGGTTGAGTGGATATAAGTGGAACAAATTTAGGGTGGTTGCCACAGGTGTCTCGCACTCAAATCCAGCCGGGCAGAACAGAAGCGCAGGGATTCCCCTTTTAAGGCGACTATCTTCTCTGCGGCACACCTCAGACTGCCTCGCTGCACACCAGTGTGCCACAGAACACAGTTTAAGAAACGCTGATCTAGTGTGTTTCATCTGATATTTACCTACTCCTCAAATATTCATTACCCTCATCCTATCTACAGCAACCTGTGCTTTCTCATGCTCCTAACTTACTCCCTACATTCAGTATTCCCCTTAAACCACATCAACTTCTAACATACCCCATCTGGTTTCCACTACCCTGTTAGCTATCACAAATCTCATAGTTCAGACACACGTATTTCAAATTAGTTAGCCATCCTAAAAAAGATTTCAGAAGCAAAAATGTTCATATGTACCCCTGAGGACAATGCAATATCTGTTATCTATTGTATTAGCCTGTCATCAATAAGACAGAAACACTTGTTTCTTACAGGCATTATGGTTCAACTAAATCTGTTCATTTTCTTTGTAGTTTGCACACGTTTGGTGATTTCCTATCTAAAATGGCTTTCTCCCATGGATGCATTTGACTCATAAGCACTTCATGGCAGCATCCAAGAGGTGCACTGCTCCCCTGTGCCCCAGCCAAAATTTTGATTGCTAAATGGGGTGCTCCCTCAAGCCCCCTCTCTTGCTCCTCTAGGTAGCTCTCCTTGTACCCCCTTCCCTCACAGGCATGTCTAGGAATGTATTCTAAGGGATGTCAGATAGCATGGCTTCTTGAGAACTCCATGCAAGTTACAATACCTTAAAGTTTGGTGCAATATTTCAATTTTTCTTGTTTACTCATTGTTAATTTTATTGTACTACTTTATTTAAGCCCTGTTCATTGATCAGCCTAGCCATCGCTTAAGTGGCACTTCCTTAAGGGCTAAAATGCTTTAATCTTTGAAATTTAATAGGGGTTCAAATCTCATCTCAGATCTGCCCATACACTGGGCAAAAATGAAACAACTTATGCATTTTAACTGGCGGCAGTAGCATAAGATCAAAAGCACAGCTAAAGACCCATTAGTTCAGATATAAATTCCATACTCCACAAGCCTTTTAAGACAGATATTCATCCTCTGAAAAAGCTTATTAGGACAGATATGCCTGTTCCCAAAAAATTATTCTCCAAAAAGCCATTCTTTGGCTAAAGTGAGAAGTCAAGCCTATACAATGTTAGCAATCCATACATACAATCCAACATTCAAGGACTTTATGCAGATTAATGATAACCTAAGTGAGATTTTTTTTCATAAACCAACTAAATACATTTTTCCATATAGGTAGCTAGTTTCTCAGCAGAAATTTAAGTAATATAAATGGATAATATTCTTTAATATGTAAGCTGAACACAATTTAACAAAAGCTACAGTACAATAGTTTCAGAGAAATAGCAGTGATCATCTGTTTCAGCAAATACAACAAGGAGTCTAGTGGCACCTTAAAGACTAACAAATGTATTAAGGCATAAGCTTTCATGTAATATAACTCACTTCCTCAGGTGTTTGTATAGTACAATAGTTGCTATTTCAAAACATCATGTAGGAAAGAACACAACAAAATGGAAATTGTCTATACAAAATGTGAGAAGCAACTGCAGAACTTTATAACATGTGGCATGCTTCTTGGTCTGATTAATATCATATTATGCCCTGGTTTTATCAAATGAGCCATGCCATCTAAATTGTAACATTTTCCAGGCAAAAGCCCAACTTTTGACATCCAGTTATTTAATGAGAAGCTATCATATGTGTTGATCTCTAAGACCTTATTCAGTTCAGGCTCTTCTTCATTGGTGGTATCCCATAGAGAGGGTACGATAAACATTAATTTTGGATATTGAGAACAATGTACCAACATCATTTTCCCCATTCTCCTTAGAACAGAGTTCAAAATGCAGATCCTAAACTGCAGGCATTTGATGGATTGTGACTAGGTTATCTAAGAAACCACCTTCCTTTCCCTTTCCCCCCTGCCACTCCGGTGATCTCCTGAGAGAAGCAACTTTCAGTTTAAAATGATCAAGCAATGAGAATGCAGCATTCTTGATGGTGTGACTCTGGCTTTGAAAGTCAAATTTCTAAGAAATTGAAATGGCACCCGCATCTGAGGTATTGACTGGAGTACCTAGTCAAAAGGAACCAGCCGAGAGGAATGTCTCCCACCCGCTTCCAGCATCGGGGTTTGTCTCAGTCCCATAGGAGAAATAAAACCAACTAGAACATGGGTGCAAACAAATAGGGTACAGGCAGTCCCTGAGTTATGCGGATCCGACTTATGTCAGATCCGCACTTACGAACGGGGCTTTTCTCGCCCCGGAGAACTGGAGCGGTAGGACGCCCAGATGCGCTGCAGTCCCGCCGCCCCCGTCCTCCGGGGCGAGAAAAGCTGCTCCCCGTCTCTCTGGTCTGCAGGGAGACCGGGAGCAAAGCTGTGGAGCACGCCCGCAGCGGGACAGCCCGGACGCGCCTGGGCTGTCCCGCTGCGGGCGTGCTCCAAGGCTTTGCTCCCCGTCTCTCTGGTCTTCAGGGAGACTGGGAGCAAAGCCCCAGCAGACCAGGGAGACGGAGCAAAGCCGTGGAGGACATGGGCGGTCCCGCCACCCGCATCTCCCTGCTCTGCTGGGGGGGGTGCAGCTAGTGTCCCCCTTTGCCCCCAGCAGACCAGGCTTTTCTTGCCTACGCCTGGGGTAGAGCAGCTGGGGCGCTGCCGGGTTGGTCCCGCAGCGCCGCTCCTCGGCGCTACTGTACCAACCCAGCAGCACCCCAGCTGCTCTGCCCCAGGCGTCCTGATTCAGCCACTGCTGGTCAGTTTCAGCAGTGGCTGAATCAGGACGCCTGGGGCAGAGCAGCTGGGGTGCTGCTGGGTTGCTCCAGTAGCGCCGAGGAGCGGCGCTACTGGAGCAACCCAGCAGCACTCCAGCTGCTCTGCCCCAGGCGTCCCCAAGTCAGCCACTTCTGAAACTGACCAGGGGCTGACTACAGGAAACCCGAGGCAGAGTTGCTCTGCCCCGGGCTTCCTGGAATCAGCCGCTGATCAGTTTCAGCAGCAGCTGACTTGGGGACGCCTGGGTTTCTTAAGTTGAATCCGTATGTAAGTCAGAACTGGCATCCAGATTCAGCCACTGTTGAAACTGATCAGTTTCAGCAGCGGCTGACGCCAGTTCCGACTTACATACAGATTCAACTTAAAAACAAACCTACAGTCCCTATCTTGTATGTAACCTGGGGACTTCCTGTATTTATTCAACAGTTCCAAACAAGGTAACTGAAAGGTAAATCAAAGGATTAAGAACTGCAGGATAATAAGGACCCCCCACAACTAAAAGCAAGTAACAAAAAAGTGGTATGTTGACTGTATACAACCACTCTCCGAGTTACGAACAAGTTACAGACCAACACTTGGTCCATAGCTTGAACTGTTCGTAACTCAGACCCCACTGAGTTACATGAGACTGCGATGTTCATAAGCACGGGTCATGTTCGTAACTCGGGGACCGCCTTTACGACCGCTCCATGGGAGCTTTTGTTGTAAGTGCGAACGGTCATAACTCGACCGTTCGCAACTCGGGGAGTGGCTGTAGTACAATAGTTGCTAATTCCCTCTGCCAGGGCAGGACCAGGTAAGAGAATGGAGGATTAGAGAATCTCTACCAGGTCCTGCAGTTTGAAGGACCCTCACAGTGATGAGACAGTTCTGGATTCTGTCTCCAGAGGGTATTACAAGTAAGATATGATCAGGTGATGTTAGCTCTCCAGTGATAGTTGGCCCACCCTCCCTGCATCGTGGTGTGTGTGTGTTTGTCTTCAGGAGGCATGATACCCCTTCCAGGCAAGTAAGCTCACACTCCTGCAACCAGATCTATAGGCGCGGTGTTTGCGTGCACTTCTAGTCAGCTCCAAAATCTGCCACTGAGAAAGGCAGCCCCTTAAAACTGGTGAGCCAGCACTTAAATATCCAGTTGTTGCTAGGCAGAACCCAGGTTATGTGTCTATCTAGTTTCCCATCAAAAGAGCGGGAAAGTGCCTTCAGGGAAAGACGGAAAATCATAGAATCCTAGGATACTAGAACTGGAAGGGACCTCGAGAGCTCATCAAGTCCAGTACCCTGCCCTCATGGCAGGACCCAGTACCATCGAGACCATCCCAGATAGATGTCTATCTAACCTGCTCTTAAATGCCTCCAGAGATGGAGATTCCACAACCTCCCTAGACAACTTATTCCAGTGTTTAACCACCCTGACAGGAATTTTTCCCTAAAGTCCAACCTAAATCTCCTTTGCTGCAGTTTAAGCCCATTGCTTCTTCTCCTATCCTCAGAGGCTAAGGAGAACAATTTTTCTCCCTCCTCCTTGTGACACCCTTTTAGATAACTGAAAACCGCTCTCAAGTCCCCTCTCAGGGTACGTCTAGACTACATGCCTCTGTCGCCAGAGGCATGTAGATTAGGCTACCAGACATAGGAAAACGAAGCGGCGATTTAAATAATCGCCGCTTCATTTAAATTTACATGGCTGCTGCGCTGAGCCGACAAACAGCTGATCAGCTGTTTGTCGGCTCAGCGCGATAGTCTGGATGTGCGGGTGTCGACATCAAAGGTATTTGTCGACCACCCAGGTAAACCTCATCTCAGGAGGCTTACCTGTGTGGTCGACAAATACCTTTGATGTCGCCACCCGCGCGTCCAGACTATCGCGCTGAGCCGACAAACAGCTAATTAGCTGTTTGTCGGCTCAGCGTGGCAGCCATGTAAATTTAAATGAAGCGGCGATTATTTAAATCGCCGCTTCATTTTCCTATGTCTGGTAGCCTAATCTACATGCCTCTGGCGACAGAGGCATGTAGTCTAGACATACCCATAGTCTTCTCCTTTCCTAACTAAACAAGCCCAATTCTTTCAGTCTTCCTTCATAGGTCATGTTCACTAGACCTTTAATCATTCTTGTTGCTCTTCTCTGGACCTTCTCCAATTTCTCCATATCTTTCCTGAAATGAGGTGCCCAGAACTGGACACAGTGCTCCAGTTGAGGCCTGATCAGTGCAGAGTAGAGTGGAAGAATGACTTCTCATGTCTTGCTCACAACACTCCTGTAAATGCATCCCAGAACCAAGTTTGCTTTTTTTTTGCAACAGTGTCACATTGTAGACTCATATTTAGCTTATGGTCCACTATGGCTCCTAAATCCCTCTCTGCAGTACTCTTTCCTAGACAGTCGCTTCCCGTTCTGTATGTGTGAAACTGATTATTCCTTCCTAAGTGGAGTACTTTGCATTTGTCCTTATTAAACTTCATCCTATTTACCTCAGACCATTTATCCAGTTTGTCCAGATCATTTTGAATTATGACCCTATCCTTCAAAGCAGTTGTTACCCCTCCCAGCCTGGTATCATCTGCAAACTTACCGTAATAAGCATACTCTCTGTGCCAATATCTAAATTATTGATGAAGATATTGGACAGAACTGGTCCCCAAACAGACCCCTGTGGAACCCCACTTATTATGCCCTTTCAGCAGGATTGCGAACTGTTAATAACTACTCTCTGAGAAAGTTTATCCAGCCACTTATGCACCCACCTTTTTAGTAGCTCCATCTAAGTTGTATTTGCCTAATTTATTGATAAGAATATAATGTAACACCGTATCAAATGCCTTACTAAAGTCTAGGTATACCACGTCCATGCATCTCCCTCATCCACAAGAATTATTATCCTATCAAAGAAAGCTATCAGATTGAATTGGCGTGATTTGTTCTTTACAAATCCATGCTGGCTGTTACCTATCACCTTATTATCTTCCATGTGTTTGTAGATTAATTCTTTAATTACTTGCTCCATTATCTTTCCTGGCACAGAGGTTAAACTGACTGGTCCGTAGTTTCCTGGGTTGTTCTTATTTCCCTTTTTATAGACTATATTTGCCCTTTTCCAGTCTTCTGGAATCTCTCCTTTCTTTCATGATTTTTCAAAGATGATGGCTAAAGGCTCAGATACCTTCTCTATCAGCTCCTTGAGTATTCTAGGGTGCATTTAATCAGACCCTGGTGGCTTGCAGACATTAAACTTTTCTAAGTGATTTTTAACTTGTTCTTTATTTATTTTATATTCCAAACCTACCCCTTTCCCACTAGCATTCACTATGTTAGGGTATGTCTACACTACCCTCATAGTTCGAACTAGGAGGGTAATGTAGGCATACCGCACTTGCAAATGAAGCCCGGGATTTGAATTTCCCGGGCTTCATTTGCATAAGCGGGGAGCCGCCATTTTTAAAACCCCGCTGGTTCGAACCCCGTGCAGCACGGCTACACGGGGCACGAACTAGGTAGTTCGAACTAGGCTTCCTAGTTCGAACTACCGTTACTCCTCATTTCACGACACCAGTACTTGCATGAAAGACACCATCATTGTAAGAGATCTCAGATAAACAAGTCTCCCCCTTCCAGAGCTGAGTGAACTGAGTTGGGGGAAAAGCTTGAGCCAGCCTGCTTCATGCTTGCCAGGAATGAGCAGTAAGACTGGTTCAACCCACTTTGCTCCTCCCTGTACCCGGTTCTAAGGATAAACCTAACGCAGACTCCATCAGGAGTCTTTTTGTTATTCCAGTGGAAGCTGGAATCTTTTGCCAGCCTAGGTGGTGGCTAAAGAGTTGAAATCACTAAGAGCTGAAGTCACTGGTTTGATCTGGAGCCAGACCCAGCAGAACAGCTGGTAGGAGGGACCGGTAGAAGCAATGGCAGGCAGCCAGCAGAGCAGCTGATGGGAATGACTAGCGGGCAGTGGTAGGAGCAGTGGAAGGTGGCCAGCAGGGCGGCTGATGGGAACGACTGGCAGGCAGTGGTAGGAGCAGTGGAAGGTGGCCAGCCGGGCGGCTGGAGGGAATGGCGGGCGACTGGTAGGAGCAGCGGCTGGTGTAGCAAATGGCAGGGCCTCAGGCTCAATGAGTGGAGTCATCAGGGTGATGTGTCAGGGCCTGCACTGACTAGACAGAGCTGTAAGTGGGGCATTTGAAGTGGGGTATGGAGAAAGTTTGGGTAGGTGAATGGGACCCTTACATTGTTGGACTAGTGAGCCTGAGAGGCAAAGGACATTGCTCAATCCATTTGAGCTGAGACGGTTACTCGTGGGAGGTTATGAACTCTGTTCATGGTATTTTTCTAAGCTAATGCCATGTGACCTTTCTCCGTCTTTTATTAAAAAATTCATTTCTACACTCAGGCTCTGTGCTTGCGAGTGAGGAAGCATTGCCACTCAGAGGCGCCCAGGGGTGTGTGAATTTCCCAGGGTATTGGGTGAGAGCTCCAGCCGGTTCTGGGTGAGATGGATAAAAAGGTACTCCATTGAATCCTGCCCTGGATACTGCTGGCACTACCTGGCAGAAGATTTACACATTCATTGCAATTTGGCCTAGTTTCCACTTTTTATGTGATTCCTTTTTTAGTTTTAGATCATGCAAGACCTCCTGGTTAAGCCAAGGCAGTCTTTTGCCATACTTTCCATCTTTCCTATGCATCGGGATAGCTTGCTTTTGGACCCTTAATAATGTCCCTTTGAAAAACTGCCAACTCTCTTCAGTTGTTTTACCCCTTAGTCTTGCTTCACATGGGACCTTACCTACCAGCTCTCTGAGCTTACCAAAATCTGCCTTCCTGAAATCCATTGTCTCTTTTTTGCTGGTCTCCCTTCTACCATTCCTTAGAATCGTGAACTCTATGATTTCATGATCACTTTCACCCAACCTGCCTTCCACTTTCAAAATCTCAACCAGTTCTAGATTTGATTTTAACAACTAGGAGGAACAGCTTCCCCCCAGTAGCTTTTTCAACCTTCTGAAATAAAAAGTTATCTTCAATTCAGTCCAGTCTTATTGGATAGTCTGTGCCCTGCTGTGTTAGTTTTCCAATATATGTCTGGATAGTTGAAGTCCCCCATCACCACCAAATCCTGATTAAAAAAAGTCTCATCCACCTCTTCTACCTGGGTAGGTGGCCTGTAGTAGACCCCTAGCATGACATCATCTTTGTTTTTACCCCTTTTAGCCTAACCCAGAGACTCTCAACACATCTGTCTCCTATGTCCATCTCCACCTCAGTCCAAGTGTATACATTTTTAATATATAAGGCAAAACCTCCTCTCTTTTTACCTCGCCTATCCTTCCTGAGTAAGCTGTACCCTTCGATAACAATATTCCAATCATGTATATTATCCCACCATGTCATAGTTGTGTTGATTTATTAGCACTTCAAGTTCTTCCTGCTTATTACCCATGCTTCTTGCATTTGTATGGCATCTAAGATACTGATTTGATCTTGCCTCCAGTTCTTCCTTGTCCCTCCTTTTTCTCTGCTATTATAGCCCTCACTCACTCTCATTTCTGACCCATCTCCCAGGTCTCCATGTTTTTCGCTTACCTCTGGGCTTTGGTCACCCCCGTCAAACCTAGTTTAAAGCCCTCCTCACTAGGTTAGCCAGTCTGCATCCAAATACTCTCTTCCCCTTCCTTAAAAGGTGAACCCTATCCCTGCTTAGCAGTCCTTCTTGGAATAGCATCCTGTGGTCAAAGAAGCCAAAGCCCCCCTGGCAACACCATCTTTGCAGCCAGGCATACACCTCCTGGAAGGTCAGACAAGATGGAGTCCAGGTTGTTGCTTAGACAATCCAAGATGGCATACCCAACTTGTTAAACACCAGGGCTATGTCTAGACTGGCATGATTTTCCGCAAATGCTTTTAATGGAAAAGTTTTCCGTTAAAAGCATTTTTGGAAAAGAGTGTCTAGATTGGCATGGATGCTTTTCCGCAAAAGCACTTTTTGCGGAAAAGCGTCCGTGGCCAATCTAGATGAGCTTTTGCGCAAAAAAGCGCTGATTGCCATGTTCGTGATCAGGGCTTTTTTGTGCAAAACAAATCTGAGTTGTCTACACTGGCCCTTTTGCACAAAAGTTTTGCGCAAAAGGGACTTTTGCCTGAACGGGAGCAGCATAGTATTTCTGCAAAAAGCACTGATTTCTTACAGTAGGAAGTCAGTGCTTTTGCGGAAATTCAAGCGGCCAGTGTAGACAGCTGGCAAGTTTTTCCGGAAAAGCGGCTGATTTTCCGGAAAAACTGGCCAGTCTAGACACAGCCCAGAGTTTTTCCTCTACAGAGGGTGTTCTGTGCAGGTTGTGCTGACAAGAATTCAGCTGCAGGACAGAGCCAGTGAAGTAAACTCAGCTAGGGCTGTCAGTCAAGCTGTTCGCTAGGTGACCTTAACAGATCCATGCATTGCCAGAAGGAACTCCTTATCTAAGAAGTGGGCAGTGCGCCAAAACTCATGGCCCAGCACCAACCTCGAGTGAGTACAGCAGCTGTTATGCGAACTGCACCGTGTCAACTTAATGGCAATGCAGGACAGCACAGCAAGTCTGCAGTTACACGGAACTTGGAACACCACATGTAGCCATGAATTGTACAAAAGGCACTTGTTAACCAGTGATAATAATGATTGTTCATATGACAGATGCACAGACCTTTGTTGACTGGTTAGCAAATAGTCACTAAATATAAGTGGTGTGCTTTTGGTGTCTTCTTGGAGTTTTCTGTTGGACAGGTTGCATCACCATGACTGACCAGCAGAGCTGTAACTTCATTTCGTCAATCAACAGCTGTTTCTTACTTGCCAAGACTCCACAGGCACTGGTCAGGGGACCACATGGGTAGCAGATGGAAACTCATGGGGAATACTATAGTGACCCCAACATTCAGATCAAAGTGTAAAGCATATATTTTCCATAAAGCCTTCCACAGCATCAGTACACTTATAAAGAGATACTACATAAAAAACTTTGCTCTCCTGCCTCTGAAGAATGGAGAGAGTTAAACATCAGGTGAAAACCCAACCTCAATAAATAGCTGAGACAAAATGCTCTAACCACCACTGCCAGATGTTGCCATACATACAGGTCAAGTGTATAGTAGATCTCAGCTACATTATTTGTGATTGCAACAATCATAAATAGGAGATGAGAAATGGTGGAATATATATATCTGTCTTTCAGATGTGGCATAAAACTGACATCCTGCCCATTTGTGACATTAAAGATCCCACTGCTAAGGCTGGGTTTTATTTATTTTATTTTTCCACAGGAAAAAAGGGCCATTTTTCATAGCATAAAATGGTAAATTTTGTGGGGTGACATTGCATTCATAAACAGATATTTTAATAGACACTGTCAACCAAATAATGCTTTATACAGCACTAGGAATGATTCAGTGCATGTCTTGAAAAGGTGTAAATAACTTTATTCACTTTGAGCTTGTTGAAGTCTTACTGTTTTCTCTGGGGGGCTTTCTATGTGGGTCAGGCATGAGTTGAGGACCCATTCTATCATTTTTCCCTCTTCCCATTGTGCTTCTAAAGCAGGGGTAGGGAGTCTTTTTGGGGGTCAGGGGCCACTGACCCATAGAAAAATCAGTCATGGGCCACATACAAGTGAGAAGCAAAAAAAGAAAAACAAACCCTCACTGATATAGCCTCCGACTCAGAAGTAGAAAGAGACTCCCCATATTCCCCTCACACACCATAGTCTAGAGATCCCAGGCTAGTAGATTTTGTGTGCTCCAGCCCCACCGAGGAGGGGAGTGAGCAGCAGAGGGGCTGGAGTGCCAGTATGGCCTCTTCAATATTGGGGGGGGAGCCCTGAGCCTTCGGGGCTGGATCCAGGCAAACCGGGGGGGGAGGCCACATCCGGCTCCCAGACCTTAGGTTTCCCATCTCTGAACTAAAGCAAGGACCCTGCTCTGAAGACAAGACCTTTGAGAGCAGCAGGGGCAAGAGAAAAAAGAAAACACAAGAACTCAGGAGACCAGAGACATCTAGGCTACGTCTAGACTGGCCCCAAATTCCGGAAAAGGGATGCAAATCAGGTAAGTCAGCATAGGGAAATCCGTGGGGGATTTAAATATCCCCCGCGGATTTAAATAAACATGTCCGCTGCTTTTTTTCCGGAGGTCCTCTGGAAAGGGGCTTTATTCCGGAGGATCGCGCCAGTCTAGACGCTTTTTTTCCGGCTTTTCCCCAAGCCGGAAAAAAAGCGGCGGACATGTTTATTTAAATCCGCGGGGGATATTTAAATCCCCCGCGGATTTCCCTATGCTGACTTACCTGATTTGCATCCCTTTTCCGGAATTTGGGGCCAGTGTAGACGTAGCCCTATACTGCAACACTATTTCAGGATATTGGAGTATCCGGAAATAGCTATCCTGCGTCTTCACAGCAAGGCCATTATTTCAGACCCGCTATTCTGATGTAAACCTGTAAACCTGATTTTACAAGGAGTAAAGCACATTTCAGAATAGCACTATATTTCTAAATGTGGCGCTGTGTAGATGCACCTTATTTCAATTTAAGGTGCAGTGTAGACGCACTCTAACTGTCCCACTTTTGTCCTCAGTTTCTCTTTCTATACCTGCTCATTGTCTTATTCATGCCACAACCCCATCCACTGACACCCACACACTCTTTGTAGTCTAGCCTATGCAGAACTACTATGATGATGGGCCTTATTAGAAAACTGTGTGATTATGATAGTTCCAGGCTGGATAATCTGTCTAAGAGTAGGTCAGCTGACTCTAGGTAAGATCCCCATTCTGCGTGCTTCTTCACTTTCATCTCTACCTCAGCAAGATCAGTCAATCAATAATATCCAGGGCCATCCTTAGGATTTATGGGACCCTACACAACACTATTAAATTGGTGTCCCTATGCCCGATGGTAGCCAAGAGGGGCAATTTTTAGGAGATGTGATTTTATAATCCTCAGCAACAAATTGATAAAATATTTTAAAGCAAATTTTAAACTAAGGTCCTGTAGACCTACACAGTGAATTCAGAAACTGACAGTGTATACCTGGGGTTGGCAATTGCCTGTTAAATGGCTTCATTACCACTTAAATGGTTCTTTCACAGAATCAATGTTCTGCTAATAGCTTTGTCAGGCTTTTTCCACTTTTAAGTTAACTAGATCCCCTCTGGAGGTAAGGGAGCAACAGAGTAGGGATAGGAAGAGTCGGTGGGTGGACTTTAAGACCTAGTGGTGCCCCAAATCTTCAGGTGCCTTGTGTAGCTGCATATTCTATATATGGGTAAGGATGACCCTAATAATACCCACATCTGAGAAGTGTTTCTTCATTCATGTACAGTACAGTGACAAGCTGGTGAATTTTTCTGAGTTTCATGTTTCATTCACTTTATTTTTGTAAATGGTGAACAGCTCATTTAATGTTTTTTGTGACTCTCATGACAACCAATAAATTAATTCAGCTTTATCAATAGCACTTCTCTCCATCCTCAGGAGCTGGACTGTGAAGTCTGGTTCTTTCCAAATCTCAGTTCTCCCAGCATCAAATTCTGCCATCAGTTTCAAGCAGATAAAGTTATCTTTGGAATAGTTTTGTAACGTCACTGGGCATGATCAGGTGGCTGCTGTGAGAAAAATTTCAGACAAGCAAAATCTGTAAGGCACTGAAACTGGAAAGATGTGTGGAAATGCTGTGGAGGATCTGTGCATGAAGTGTACAGTACAAGTGCCAGTTCATTCAACTGTATTTCCTGCTCTCACATAGGATGAATATATTTTGAGGGCTTTATACTTCCAGCTGAACACACTTTATTTCTCACATAATGACAGAGCATCATTATGATTATGCCGAGGCCAAGAAAAAATGTCTAGAAAACCCATTCTGGATTGGGCAGCAAGATATGTTCCGGGAGCATTAACAACCCCCCATCTTTGCTCCCTCCCCACAAAAACTAAAGAGGATCCCATTGATAGACACAAACATCATATGCTCATGGATTATGTGGTGGTTTTGATATAGAAACTCAGACCATAGCCAGATCCACATAAAGATCTGCCAAAACAAGAAGAGCAGCATCTGGTATAGGCTGGGTTGCCCTTGTATCATCATTAAAATGTCCATCCTCTGCCAGTTATTCACTCCCTCCCCTTCTCCAGCATTCACTGTCAACTTTAAAGCCGCTATGCTCCTGCCTCCTATCCATCCATTAAGACTCATTTCTACTAGAATACATAGCCCTAGACACCAATAGTTAGTCTCAGCTCACCGCTTGTCTATGGCACCTGATCTGCTTATTTGTCTGCAGTAATAGAACCAAACAGAAACACTTTAGCTACTGTCATGAGGCCTGAACCAAAGTCTAATTACATTGAACTTCAGATTTGGCCCACAGTAACCATGCTTTCCCACATGGAACAACTGAAGGACCTACACCTGCATGTTTAATGGCATGAGATTAGGGACAGACTAAGGAATTGAGAGGAGAGATTCTGGTACTGGCTTGACAAAGAGACTTGGTCATGGAGCCCACAAGGATGAATGAGAGTCTAGAATGAATGATGAAGGGCCTTGAAAGAGACTCTGTTGAGCATAGGAAGGGGAACTGGGACAGGGAACTAAGGTGGAGGGAAACTGGGACTTGGACAAGGAACCTTAAGACTATACAGAGTATGACTGGGACTGGCTGGTCAAAACTGGGACTGGAATGAGGAACTCCGGGGTAGTTATTGGGACTGGGATGAGGATCTAGAGCTTAGAGACAAACCCAGCAAAAGGACGGGCTGGAGCAGGCAAGAGCAGAATTGGAGGAACAGGGACAAATGGCTTTTCTTCCTTTAGAGCACATTTCCCTTTAGGTCTTGGTACTGAAGCCATGACTCCTAAAGCTCCTCATTCCCCTGCTATCATCAAATATTGGAAACACAAAGAAAGATATGCATATGGCACCCCTTCTAGTTGCTCTTCCACAGGGAATATGACAACCTGTTACTTCTGTCATTTATTTTTGTTAGTTCAACTGGCAGAGGTCTCTGTGTGACTCTAAAGGTTCCAACCCTGCTGATGGCCCACTGAGGGATAAGTATGATTCCACAAGATGGATTTTTTTCAATTTACTCTTTAAGAACTTAGGACATTACATATGAAAAACTATGCAAAAAGAATGTTAAGGTTGAAAAAAGTCAAGTTAGAAAAGCCAGAATTAAAGTTACCTGTGCAACATTAATTCACAGGCATTTACACTATCATACACTCATTCATTACATGATCACATACCATTTTTTCCACAGGATCCCTATTGCATTCAGTGCACAAAACTTATCTTATTCTCTTTGTGCCTCAGTTCTCCAGCTGTTAAACTGGGATAATAGCCCCCCCTCCTCTGACAAAGACCATGGGTGCGTCTAGACTGGCAAGATTTTGCGCAAAAGCAACTGCTTTCGCGCAAAAACTTGCCAGCTGTCTACACTGGCCGCTTGAATTTGCGCAAGAGCACTGACTTTGTAAGGTACAAAATCAATGCTTCTTGTGCAAATACTTTCATGCTCCCGCTCAGGGATAAGCCCTCTTGCGCAAGAATACTTGCGCAAGAGGGCCAGTGTAGACAGGCACGTTAATTTTTTGCAAAAGAAAGCCCGATGGCTAAAATGGCCATCAGAGCCTTCTTGCACAAAATCATGTCTATACTGGGCACTGATGCTTTTGCGCAAAAGCATCCATGCCAATCTAGATGCTCTTTTGCGGAAATACTTTTAACAGAAAAACTTTTCTGTTAAAAGTATTTCCGCAAAATCATGCCAGTCTAGACGCAGCCCATGAGTTTATTAACATTTGTGAAACAGTCAGCTACTATACTGATGAACACTGTAGGGGGCCAGACCCCTGCAACAGTCAGGGGGTCCCCCAAAGGCAGAATCAATGTCCCTTTTCAAAAGGGGCATGTGGTCCCCAAAGTCAATTCCCTCCTTTTACAATAAATGTAGCTCTATGGGCCTGGTCCCAAAGTTCTGTTCCCTCTTTTAGGGTAAATACAGCCCAAGATGCCTGGCCAAAAGTGCTATCCCCTCTTTCAGGATATATATGGCCCAGCAGGCCTAGTCAAAGGTACTATGGTCTCCTTCTGGAAGGCTCTCTGGCCTGGAGGCCTGCACCCCTGGTGAGTCTCCCCCAGCTATCAGGGAATCCAAGTGTTGCAGGGCAGGGAGGTAGAGGAACCTGGGCCCTTCCACTCCACCAGGTCCCAACCCAGGGTCCTGTTGGCAGTGGAAGCTTACACTGCCTGCTCAGCAGGACATCCCACTGAAATGTGCTGAGCTCCTGAAGGGACAAACCTCCACCATGAGCCACTTCCTACCATCCCTGGTGTTGCCCCCTTCTCAGGGCGTTGCTCAATTAATCCATCTCACAAAGAAGGCCTCCCTGGTCAGGGCTGTTGCTGAGGCTGTGGCAGCTGCCACCAGGGTGGCTGCTCCTGGGGCTGCAATGGCTGCTGCCTGGGCAGCAGTGGCAGGGACTGCTCAGGTGCTCTTGTGTGAGCTCATTCCCTGCTGGGGGTCCCTCCAGACTGAGCTGCTCCACTGGCTTTTATATAGCTCCTGCAGTTAGAGCACTCCCAGTCTGGGAAGAAGGGCAGGACTTCCTCTGCCCACAGAGTCTTAGCTCCCCCTTCACCAGTGCAGGGCACATTCACCCCGTCAAAAGCACCATAAACAGTCCTATGGACAAAATAGCATATGATAATTTATTTAATAACTGTTTCATAATGCATACTCACACAGGGCTGAATTAAGAAGGCACAAACAACCTTAATTCTGTAATTTCCTTAAATTGTAACCCTTTGCAAACTTTTTTTTTATTTAGTTACTTTATTGTGTATGGATGGGTGGGTGTGGTGGAAGGAGAAGGATGTATATATATGTAAATATGTTGCAGCTCTAAAGACTGGCTTAGTTGTTGCTACAGTAGTGCCAATTTGAGGCCAAGAGGCTTTTCTCAACATAATAAAATAACCAGGAATCCCAAATACCGATTGGGTATTTACAATCCCACCATTCCACAGACTGTTTCAAATAGACTGTTAAAGTGCTTTAAAAATCAAACATCCCGCACTAGTTAAAATCTGTGAATGCTGCCACTGTCAGTGAATAAAAGCTTTCCTACAAGAGCTCTGATAGCAAAAAAGATGCTATCTGAATTCCAGACAGGGTTCTCCACTTGTATTAATATTTTGTATGGGAAAATAAACTGCTTTGAAATGTGTGTAGGGAAGCAGGAAATCTGTAGGCTAAAATTTGGTAGTATAACCAAACCCTTGCTTTGTAACTGGGCACTGTATAGACCATCTGTTTAGCAGTCAAATGCACTCCCATTTAAATGAGTAAATACATTTAATGGACAAAGTATTAGGATCACTGAAGGGTGAAGTTTTATAGTTGCAGGATGTAAATGCCAGACTGGAACCACTTGTGCACTGTCACTAATACACGCCTTTAAAATAACTAAAAAAAGTGCACTACTTACCTGTTAATTACTGAAAACTGGCTTCTTGTAAGTAAATTATTACAAATTGGGATAGATTGAAATGAAAGTTCCATGGTCTGATATCCTGCACTCCTCTACTGTAAATCAAGCTAGAGATTTGCTAAGACTGTTTTGGACTTTTTGGATACACAGAAAGTGAAAAATATGAAAATAAATGATGTAATGGCTTTGCTTTGAGTATTCATTGACATTTAAATGATCTTGTTAAAAAGACAGAAGTAGAGAGAGCTTTCCTAAACACCTTAACTAATAACTTGTCAGTGTTTAAACTACAATTAGCTTGTAAGATGGTTGATGTGATCAAGCCATATGGCTAATATAATTGATGTGTTCATATTTTTAAAATGTATGAAAAACAAAACAAGAATAGCGGCATAATAGAGTTTACAATTTTAAATGGAGGTGTCTAGATAATTAGTAAATAACTATCTTATTTGCGTTTTAAAGGAGATATTATGAACACAGGACAAGATGGAGCTAGACTGATAGAAAATAGCTTTTGGAAGGACTGAGGGGGAAAGAGACTTCATGCTTATATTATATAAAAAAACCAAAAGGATATGAAACCAGACTTAAAAAGAAAACTGATTTTGAATGGATAAAATCAGTCTTCTGTGAAAAGAGAACAGCATGTTAACAATATCCAGTTCTGAAATCTGGGGTTGCGTTAACATTGCAACAAACATACTTCTTAAAAACATAACTTCCCACATATTATATATGTGTAGTAATGTCATCACTTAAACATTCTGGCAACCAATCCTTTGAGGAACACCCAGCCTGACAATTTTTCACATAAGCAGTGAGTTTGTGGGGAAGAGGTATTTTGGGGTGGGTTTTTTTCAAAGACAATATAGAATACAGGAAGAGGGACTACTGGCTCGATTTTCAAAAGTACTGAGCATCCGTTCTGATGACTTCAGTGGGAGCTGTAGGTGCCTAGCAGCTCTAGAAATCAAAATATATGTTTATATTTAAGAAGGCAAAAAGACTCCTACATACTTTAATGCAACATTTTCGGGGGGAGGGAGGGAAACGTTGGCTCCAATTTATAAGCGTTTTCAAGCCTGTACCTATAACTTTGATTCTTTCTATAAATTCTAAGGCTAGTTCGCTGTCAGATTGAATAAATTCCCCCTCCCCCTCGCTCATTGACTCACACTCAGCATAACAGAGAACCATAATAAATCTGCACTGGAAAATGTATTTTTATGACTGCCTACGCTCAAGTTTTTGATTCCCTGTCTTAGTTTCCTTGAGGCTGCAGTTTTGTCGTCTTTACTGATTTGCCGCCTCCTCGAAATGAGGTGGGAACCACAATTCTGAGGCTAGACTAACAAAAGAAAAGCACCTTGGTGGTGGGCTGAAAGGAGAAACCTTCAGTTCTCTTGAATGCCCATTGTTAGTTTTCCAAAGCTTATGATGAAGTCTGGCCATTTGTCTTACTGATTTGTGTAGGATGGGAAACATATTTCTGTAAACCCAGGGAGGGGTCTTCTAACCTAACAGAGCAGGGTTTCCATACACGATTGGTATGGTACTGATGGCTCTTCCATATTGGACAATAAATAGTTTTTGCCTCTAAATGCCGAGAGAAATTGAATTCAATTAGGCAAGAGCTTCATTTGCGTTGTCTGGAAACGACAGGCATGGTTTTAATGATCCTTTCACTTCTGTGAAAATCTCTACCATTGATACGACGTGAAGTCTCATTAAGTTCCTCTAAATGGAGTTTTAATAATGTGTTAATAATATCTAGTCATTGTTTAGAATATAAAAGATTGAAATGTAGAGGGTTCTTTTAAAATCGTCTTATCTACCTATATAATTGTGCTTGGTGAAAAGTGAAATCAGGTGTTGTATATTAATTACAAGACGAGCCATGCACTGTCACTATGTAAAATGCAGGACTGCGGGATAAGTTCTGTGCATTTCCTTTTACCCTGAGAAAACATTTGCAGAGCCCATTATATATTTAATACATTCCTGTGATCTGCACGGGGGTTCGACTTGCAGACTGCATTTTAATCTCCCATCAGATAACGCTTTCATTGGCGGTTGCATTTCTACTCCGAAGAGCTGCTATCAAAATAAAGGGACTCCTCCCTCCCCCACCCTTTCTAGTCACACACACAGCCTCACACTCCCAAAGAGGGCAGCTAGGGCCAACCACAGTGTGGGTGGAGGCCGGGGGGCGAAGTTAAGGTCTCCAAATGCCAGCGAGTCCGCTTTCTGATCTCCACAGGGACGCCCGGGAGAGTTTATCACAGTCCAGGAACATATTAAAAAGTCAAAGTGACGCGGGTGGAGGGCTCGCGTGGCAGGGCTGAGATGAGGCTGCCCCAGGTCTGTGTGTGACCGGCCGGTGAGGAGTGAGGAGCGCCGCAGGCAGGCTTTTGGAAACAGAGTTCGGCTCCCAAGTTCCCTTGCCCGCGTGTTACCCTCTGAGCGGCGCGCCGGGGAGAGGGGCCGCTGCCGTGATTGGCTGCGCTCCGGGCTGAGACAGCGGGGAGGGTGCCCAGCCCCCAGGCACGCTCCGCTCAACCCGCCAGGCCAACACGGGTCTGCACCCGAGATGCTGCCTCTTAACGTCCAGCGGGGGGGGGGGGGGGGTCTTCTTTTTCTGCAAGCCCCGCCCCGCCCTGGGGGGCTATCGCTTTGCAGGGCGCTGCCCCGGCTTTTACTGACTCGCTGCAGTCGCTGGACAGGGAAACCAGGCCGGAAGGCGGACCAGGCGGCCCAGCAGCACCGTATAGAAATTGCAGGGGGCCAGCTGCAGGCGCTAAGGGTGCCTTGTACTGCAGGTTCCCCCAGCCTCAGCTGCGTTTCCCGTCAGAGGGAAAGCAACCCCCCCAGATCTGCTCTCGGGCCCCGGCAGTTCGGGTTCCTTTGTACTCGTTAGCTTGGGGAAGAAAGAAAGTGCGCAAAAGTGTTTCACAACAAAGGGGAGAATTTCCCTCCCCCTTCCCAACATGCCTTTTGTAGTAGGTTGGCCGCACCATAAAAGCCTTCTCGGTGAAATGCAAAGCAGAAGTGGGAAATACACCGGCCTGACGCCGGAAAATAAAAACATTTCAGAGCGTTGGTAGTTTTCATTCGGGATTTTCAAGGCCTTCATTCACAGGGTGTTGCAACTGAAAACTCCCTGAAACTGCAGGCCAGAGGTCGTAGGAATCTGCAAGGGCGTGATTGCCTTTAGCTGCGAAGATCATACATGCTTAATAATTGATCAGGAACTTATTTTCACTTAGTCAGAGCCCCTGGGCTCCACGAGGCCTTTTGAGATTACTTTTCCACTTGTAAAATAGATGTCTGTGCCTAGTTTCTTTCTGCCTAGTTACTGTTATGTGGATTTTAACTGTGGTTGTTAAATAGTGCAATCTTTTGTCAGTTATACATCCTGGCGTTAACAATCTGGGTCTGATTTTCATAACAAGGAACTGTCAACCACTTCATAGGAATGGCTGCAACATCCCCTTTTAAAAGTCTACCCTTGACATCCAAGCATTTGGAGCGTTGTCAGGAATACAATTATAATCAAAGCCGTTATAATTGTGTTTGGGTGTTGGGAGCCCAGGGGCCAGAGAGACTTTCACAGGGAAGGTGGAGTGTGCTAGCAAAGTCCAACACGCTAGCCACGTGGCATGTTAGCTATTTGACCAGTTCAGTGTGGTTAGTTGGCTTGAACAATGTGGCTATTTGTCGGGTTGAGTGTGGCTAGTTTACTAAAGCAGTAGCCACTGTAGTGGATACTGTTTCAGAAGTGGTCGAACACCACAGCTATAGAGTAACCATTCGGTGCACTTACCATTCCACCATGCCTACTGGCAGCAGTCCAGAACTAAGGGCCCAATCCTGCAGCCTTTACTCACCGGAGTCAGTGATTTCAACTAAGAATATGGGTGTTCTTGAGGTTTACTCCTGAGAGTAAATTTGCAGGACCTAGCTTTTCTCTCTGACGTGGTCATTATTCATTGAGTTTAAGCTTCAAATAGTTGTATTAATGTCAAAAGCGGAAGTGGACACCATAGGAACATATCAGCCGTACAATAGTACAAAAGGCAAAATATCGCAAGAACCAAGGGAACAAGGAAATTAATGTTAATCACTTTGCTGTCTTATGAAAAAATGACGGCTAATGAAACAGTCAGCGGGAAAACAGCAACCCCTCAACTTATGATCCTTATTTAAGGATCAAAAATAGCTTGGTCGGTTTTCTGGATTTCTCTCCTATGAATTCCGTGCTCTAGTATCTATATAAAAGTGTTCCTTTTATTTTCGATCATTTCTATGTTTCCTTTGATTTATTTGCTACATTTTGGATTTAGATTACACTTCAAAAAGACCTCGACAAGGATTTGAGAGATTTCATGTTTACTGAGAATTTTCTGTTGGTTTACAAAAATTGCCATTAACTCACCCAAAAAGCTTTTCTTAAGTCTGCCATGCAGGCGAGCTTTATTTGAGCTGTATCAGAACTGCCGCTACGTTTCACTGTAAGCATCCAGTGGTTACATCTCGGACAAATGTTTAATCAATTAAAAAGAAAGAAAGAAAAACCCCAAAGGCTCCGAATTTCCCTCAGCTCCTATGAACATGTCTATAAGCTGAGCACCACAACGCCTTCCCTAGAAGCACTGCAAGACCTTTCCCATCCAGCCCAGAGGTAGGGCTGGAGAAGAAATTCATTTGAGGTCCTATGCTCTAGCCACCTATAAAAATGCCAGATCTCACATTGACATCGGTGGGAATCAATCCTTAGGAGTCAATGCTGCCGCCCTTACTCGAACCAATAGTCCCTATTCGAGTGAGTAAAGTAGTGCAGGATCCTATTTCGTTGTTTGTCTAAAGTATTATAGCTGAAGTGACTCCTGAACTATTCCCTGTATTATATTCTTCCAATTTAATAATACACTGGTATGAAAAGATTGTCAAAAGCCATCCCAGAGTATTGTTTTAAATCATGTCTAACCAAGTGGTTGTGCTTTGGAAAGTATTCTCAGCACTACATTCCATCAAATGGTTTCTCATGGCTTTCAGCTAAAGCCAAACTTTAAATCCACTCACTAGCATGTTTGCGTACTGGGCTGACACAGCAACATCAAAGATTTTTCCCTCAATAGGTCCTAATTGCTTTGTTTGATCAGCATAACGTTTGCATGTAGTGGATACTGTCTATTTTGGTGGATTGCTTACAAATAGGTTATTTACATTTCTCTACGTGGATTTTGTTACATCTTCCTCATTATTTGCAATTTCAGATCTTATAATCCTCCCATGATAAACAAGACAGATCCCTAAAGCAAAGCTTGATGTAACCGAGTGGTAACCTCTTTCCATCGAGAGAAATGACCCTTTACAGCCACCTGCTGTTTTTCAGCCAATTTTCCAAGAGCTCTCTCTCTCTCTGGTGTTTCTATAGCATCCAACCCTCTAGTAGCTAGCTAATCCTTCCTTCTCTGTGGTGTTGTTCTTTACTCTGACCAAACCAGTCTAGTGTGAAACTTCAAGAAGTGTTGATGTAATAGCTGCTGCCTTTTCCTTGGGTGCTTGGCGTACTGTCTTTGAAGAATCCCATCAAGCTAGTTAAACAAGCCCTGTCCTCTCATAAATCTAGGTCGGCTCCCTCCAGTCAACACTATGTTTATCAACATTTTACCTCACGTAGTCCCAACTATTGTTTCTAATATGAAACTCAGCTGCTGTTTGGATCATTTCTCGTTTTCTTTTCTGCTCCTTGAGTTATTTTTCCAATTCCCGGGAACCAGCGAAGGTCCCCTGCAAATATAATTTAAGAGTGTAGTAAGTTAACACATGTGGATGTGTTATGTGAGCCAGATGTATTCGGTGGCTACAGAAGTACCAGAACAGTGCAGAATTGTTCAGTAACTATTTCCACTGTTTCATCCTAGCTAACTTCTCCCTACTCATCAAAGCAAATTATTGCGATAGAAAGGTTGTCTTTGACTTCATTGGCAGGAAGTTCATCTCGTGATCGCCTCATAGCTGCTCCCCATTTTCAATCTCTTCTCTAGGTATAGCTGCCTGTCCCCGACAAAAAAAAAACCACACCCCTCACCACCAGCTTTCTAAACGATTCGGGGGAGGTGTTTTCTCCCTCAGTCTCAGAAGCCCAGCGGTCCATAGTGTCTCACTGATTTATAAGTACAACTGCCGATGGAGGCCAGTGGAAAACTCTACTTGCAAATCAGTGGCACAATGCGATTCTACGTGGTCGGATGGACATTCTCTGACCTGGCTAGTCATTATTTTTGTTCTTCCTCTAATTACCCTTTCAACTTACTTCCCATTATTTCAGCGTGTCTCAGAACCACCCATTCCAGATGGGCTGTAAATGTCACCTATTATCAAATCATTGTTATACTATCAAAATTGCGACCTCTGAAGCCTTTACAATGCTATTCCCTATACTTCGGATAATGTCACTGGGTAGAAGGAAGGGGAAAGGGAATATTACAATTTCGCAGGTGGAGCGAAATACTCCATTGCTATACATACAGGAGGTTTCTGACATTTTGTCTGTAAGCACCGCAATACGCTCTTTGGTCACTGAAATCAACTGAGTCAATTTCATAGGAAAATCTGATCGTTTGAAATGAGAAGATCTATGCTTATTAAAGCTGGCATTAACGTAGGCATCAAGCAAATAAACAGTAGCTGCAGGTTCCTCTCCTGGCTCGGATGAGATCAATTCAAAATCATTAAAAATAGAAGTAACTTGTTTGCGATGGAAAAGGCGACTCGTTTCTGGTTTTATCATTGCAAGGGAATTGATGCATGTCAGATGGCTTTGCCAGATGACAATCCAGAAACAAGACGACCCCCTTTTACAAAGTATTATCAGAATGTCCTTCAATATTTTGATTGGGAAATGGAAAGTGAAAAGTTAGGAGTATTCTTTCCCCTTCTCCGTTGTGAGCTGACCCCCAGGATCCGGTAACTAGTCAATAATCTCTGTACAGTTCAATTACCATGTAGCCATTGAAAAACTGAACACGTTTTAGAGAAGATATTTTAAGAGTAGGTCCCACATTTGGGATCTCTGTTTCACCCAGACTTTGCTGGCAAGTAAACAGACAGCAAAGAATAGAGTGACTTTCTTTTGAAACACATCCGACAACTCTAAGAGTCTTGGTATAGTTTGGGGAATGACTGGTGTACATTTCAGCTCCTAATGATTTGGCGTGGGCGGCGGAGGGAGAGGGAGCAGCTATTCAAAGACAACCTGAGATGTTCGATTGGTCATAATCATTCTTAAGCTGATCTATGCACTATTATTCGACAGCTAAAGACCTAACAAAATCCATACGTGCTTGGGTTTTTTTCTCTAAAGCTTATGATGATTATTTTCTTCTTGGTTAACTTTAGCCTTTTAGAGGTAATGGTAGAAAATCATGTTATTAGATAGCCCTGGGTAATTAGTACTTCCCTCTGTCACTGCGACTGTAGCACAGCATATCATGTAAAACCGAAGTGTCAAACCCTGTACACCTAATCTTTTTCCATACAGAGACCATTTACAGATAATGAGTCAAGAGCCTTAAACGGCATCCACCGAAAGGACACTTATCCGAAGTCTCTCTTTGAGGACCGTCCTTAATTGTGTCCTAGGAAAACATGTGGGGGGGGTTTAGTGGCTCTGAAAGTGCTTCTTCGTTTGCTGACCGACTAATAGGAGCATTTCCAAATGAGTTTTTTCTCTTTTGTTATCAAAAACCAGTCCGGTGCTTTAGCCTTTCTTTAGTAAACATTGGTTAAACAAACACTCTCTCTGCTCTATTATACCCAGAGCTGCTCAGGGCTTTAATAAAGGCACTGGGAAGACCAGAACCCGCCGCCAAGACTGCTGCTTAATCCAATGAAGGCAATTTCCGAGGATAATTGCGAACATGTTTTAATGCATATGCATGAAAAAGGATTTTTTTCCGAGAGACCGACTTTACATGCTTATGTAATTGATTGAGGCGCTGACCCGCTATTCAAAATGTTAT